>NC_056725.1:53252602-53552602 GCF_019279795.1 Protopterus annectens
TTGCCAGCACGCACATTCAGGATAATCCCCTGGGCATTCATGTGGCCTGGCAGTTGATGGAGTAGTACCCCTTGTGGTTAATGTAGATTGTACCCTGCTCACCAGGTGGTGCCTTGGTGTGTACATGTATGCAATCGATGGCACCCAGTACTTTAGGGTAGTGTGCTACATGGTAGAAGTGTTGCATATTGCTGGCCCTCACCTCAGGGATAAGGTGAAAAATATGTGCTCACTAGCATGTGGAAGCATAGCGTCCAGGAATTCGTGGAGTATCTTGGATGCAGATGCCTGTGACACCCCCATCATGTCCCCAGTTGATCTTTGAAAAGTACCTGTAGCTAGTATCCTAAGGGCTACACATATCTTTGTCTCCACTGGGATGGATTCCCCTCTGTTAGCTCTGGCTTTGAATTGAGGGTGGCAGAGCTCAGTGATTTCCTGTAATATGTCCCTATCCATCCTGTAGGGCTCTAAAATCTCCAGCTCGTGTAGCTCCTGGAAGGTTCCCCTGGGCCTGAACACTCTTCTCCTTCTCTGTCTAGGCCTATTGTCAGCAGCAGCATTGACTTCAGCATCTAGCACATACAGATGTTCCAGACCTGGAGCAACCCCTAGCATTATCCCAGTTAAAATTCCCAAGTCTCTACTCCAATGGCCCAGAGTATTGAGGGAAAATCAGAATGTAGGGTGCATGCATATTTTATACAGTTCTGCTTTATGTCCACCAGATGGTATTGGCTAATTATGCTGTATTTCACCTGAACAGGATATAATTGACATTATTTAAAGGCCCTACTTTAGTGCGCACCACTCCAAGATAAGCAGCAATGCTCAGCATAGCTTATACAAAAGTCAAAAAATATTTATTGAAGTTATCCGTCATACATCATCACTGTCACATGGGTAGTCTGTCCACTCAAACACGTTAAGCTATGTGGCATGCTGCTCAAACACGAGTGATCGAACCAAAAAAATCCTGAAAATAATAAGGGGTCTACACGAAATGGATATGCAGACATGGTTGCATCTTTTAGCAATTCAGGAAATCCACCTCATTTGTATACATATCCATGCTGATAACCTAGATACTACATGGTTCATAGCTGTGAGTGTTTGGTAACAGCATGTATGCACAGTTGTATGGATCTAACCCAAGGTCATACAGTGAAAACCATATTAGAAATGTTATTTTTTTTATTTCTGTTAAGCATGTTTGTGCATTGTGGTGCAAAGCACAAAAATGCCAAAATTATTTAAGAAAAAATATTATTAATTTTGCATATTTCCTTTGTTTGTCAGACATCCACAATGTACCTTTTGCACATATATGTATGTGATCTAACATTTTCTGGTGAGTTATGTCCATATTTGTGAATTTTACATCCCCTCCTGTCCTTACAGATTCCTGTAAGTAGAAAACTTCTGCATAGACTACGGACACTGACACAGAGTCTACACGGATGGCTTTCTGCTTGTTGGATCTCTCCACCTGGGTCATTTACATAAGATTCAACTGCTTATGAAGTAATTTGTGTTTCATGGGACTTTCCCTGTTTGCACGTGCTTATGAGCCACTAAGTGGCACTTACTGAATATAAAATTCTTCTTGCTCGTGTCCGCATTACTCCGCGATGCTTACACCAAAAAAAATTTGTGTAAGTTTTACTGAACCCTCCCCATAATGAAAGTGATAAGTGGTTCAAGCAAAAGCTAAAATAAATGCATATTATATACAGAATAGCTGCAATTAATGTACCATAAATTAAGGATAGTGTAACAATAATAACGTAAAGCACTGACAGCAACATAACTGCAGTGTATTCATAGTGCCACCAAATTAACTTATTATAGTTTTGTTCCTGAAAAAAGATTATGCAATAAATAAAGTGTCCATAAGGAATATAATCTAACATAAATGCCATAAGAAGACAGTAAGCACAGATCCAGCACTGCAGCTAAAAAACATTGTTGAACAGACCATGCACAATAAGTGAAAATTATAAGGTGAACATTCATCATTCTCTTTCGGCTTTTCCCGTTAGGGGTCGCCACAACGGATCATCTCTTTCCATTTCTTCCTATCCTCTGCATCTTGCTCTGTCACACCAACTGCCTGTATGTCCTCTCTCACCACGTCCATAAACCTTATTTTAGGCCTTCCTCTATTCCTCTTACCTGGCAGGTCCATCCTTAGCATCTTTTTCCCAATATACCCATCATCCCTCCTCAGCACATGTCCAAACCAACGCAATCTCGTCTCTCTTGCTTTGTCTCCAAACTGTCCAACATGAGCTGACCCTCTAATATACTGATTCCTAACCCTATCCATCCTAGTCACACCGAGTGCAAATCTTAACATCTTTAACTCTACCACATCTAGCTCTGACTCCTGCCCTTTTGTCAATGCCATGGTCTCCAACCCATATAACATAGCTGGTCTCACTACCCTCTTGTAGACCTTCCCTTTCACTCTTACTGGTACCCGTCTGTCACAAATCACTCCTGACACTCTTCTCCACCCATTCCACCCTGCCTGTACTCTCTTCTTCATCTCTCTTCCACATTCACCATTACTCTGAACTGTTGATCCCAAGTACTTAAACTCGTCCACCTTTACCAACTGTACTCCCTGCATCCTCACCATTCCTCTACCCTCCCTCTCATTTACACACATATATTCTGTCTTAGCCCTGCTGACCTTCATTCCTCTGCTCTCTAGAGCATATCTCCACCTCTCCAGAGTCTCCTCAACCTGATTCCTACTCTCTACAGATCACAATGTCATCTGCAAACATCATAGTCCACGGGGCCTCCTGTCTGATCTCATCTGTCAACCTGTCCATCACCACTGCAAATAAGAAAGGACTCAGAGCTGATCCTTGATGTAATCCCACCTCCACCTTAAACGGATCTGTCACTCCCACTGCAGTCCTCACCACTGTCACACTACCCTCGTACATATCCTGTACCACTCTTACATACTTCTCTGCCACTCCCGACTTCCTCATACAATACCACAACTCTTCTCTAGGCACCCTGTCATATGCTTTCTCCAAGTCTACAAAGACACAATGCAACTCCTTCTGACCTTCTCTGTATTTCTCCAACAACACTCTCAGAGCAAACATTGCATCTGTAGTGCTCTTTCCTGGCATGAAACCATACTGCTGATCACTAATCATCACCTCCCTTCTTAACCTTGCTTTCACTACTCTTTCCCATAACTTCAAGCTGTGACTAATCAATAATAATAATAATAATAATCAATAATAATAAGGTGAACATTACTAACCTGTATCTTAAAAATAAGCATATTTATGCTCCTTAGCTAGGTGTCTTTTCAGCTTTTTCATGATGTTAGATCATGCAAACCTGTTATATAATTTGGAAGAGTGTTCCATGAAGAAGGGCCAGTCTTGCAGAAGAATCTTTCACATTTGGCTATTAAAAGAGGCCTTTTAAGTTTGGTAGTGGGCTTCCTTCTAAAGGTATATGAAGTTTTATGCACTCATACTTTACCTGCAAGTGGTAGGCATAAATTATCTTTAAGTATTTTAAATACAAACGTATTTAGCACAAAACATGATCTATGAGATGTAAGTAGACATTTTCCCTACATAGAGAAGTACAGTGGTGTCCTATGGAACTGGCAATGTTGATAAATCTTAAAATTTAATTTTCTTGTATTTGTAATATTGTGGTATCACCTAATAAAGGGCTAATAATGGGTAAAAAGCATTCAGTTATTGGGATTAAAATATTAATTGTTATAGCACATCTAGCATCTGAGGTGAGTAAATGAGAGATAATATAATCTGCCTTTAATTTGTACAAGTTTAGCACTGGAGAGTTCAACATGGTCTCAGAAGGACAGAGTATCACCTACCAGGACTCTAAAACTTTTTCAGTACTGTCTCTAATGGATTAATAATACAAGATGGTAAAATATTAGTTCATCTTCTTGCAGTCCCAAAAATTATTATTGCAGCTTTACTGATATTGATAATTCATTTGCTTTTGGCAACCCATTTCCAAATTGAGTCAACACTCATATTATGGGAAGTGGGCTTATGGGCAACAGTGAATAACATGTTGTTGCCATACATGATCATAATATTTAATTATAATAAAGGGTAGTTTTTTTTATATATAGAGAGAAAAGAGTAGTGGTCCAAGTCCAGAGCTCTGTGGAATGCTGCTGGCAGCGAGCCTATAGCTTTGCAGGAATTAGGAGCAGTCACATTAAAAGTTGTATCTGATAAATAGTGTTTGAACCATGTGTTACGTCTTGTGAAAACATGCAGTTAGTAAGTTTATTGAAAACCAAGTTGTGATTAATAATTTCAAAGGTGATTTTTAAGTCAAGATAAATACCTTCATTTAAAAAGCCATTTTGCATAATGGATATGTGAGAGGTTAATGTTTGTACATCTGTCTGCATATTGTATTTTGGTTGAAGCCTGTACTGCTTGTTTGATAAAAGATCAGCTTTTTGTTTGTGTTCTGGCATTGGTTCATACATTAGCTTTTCTAATATTTTTGCTAAGTGATTGGAAATAGTTGGTAATCAGTAGCAGATTTAGGGTGGGAGATCATAGGGAGGGGTGCATTTAGAGTTTGTTTAAAGCTGGGCATATAACTACTGTAGCAAAATGGCTAAGGACCTTGAAAGAAAATAAGTTGCTTTGTTGAGAATTTGAGGATGCAAAAAGTAAGAGTCTGCATTAAATTTATAATCAGTTTCACTAAAGTGTTTCTCTGTGTTCTTGTGACCTAATGATTTCAGAATTTTATCAGGTGGGATATCAGGATTGATCTTAATATGTCTATCAACATCTGAATGGATATCATAAGGGATGGAGGGTATACTGGCCATGACAGCATAAATCAAATGAGATGATAGTGTTAGCTGCCTGCTACTTGGGAATACTTTGTTTGAACTAAGAGATTTTATGGAGTTCCATAATTATTATGGCTACTAAGATGAGTAGATTAGTTTTGCTTCACCAGTAAGCATACTGGTGAATATTTATTGAGAGTGTTGTAAATCTTTAGTGTTGCATGTTTCTCTTTTTCCAAGCCGTCCAAGCTTTATTTCTTTGTCGATCATCAAATTGCAGACCACAGATCTATAGAAGTCCATGTGCATAACTGGATTTTACTATTCTCTTAGTTGGTTGAAAAAGTTTGTCTTAGGCTGCAGTAAAGATATAGTAGAAGGTCGATAAGACATAGATGGCGTTAGATGCATTATATAACACTGAGCAGCCTACAAACTCAAGTTCGTTTTCTATCAAGCTTTCAAAGTTAACAGGCAATTTATAGGAAATAACTTGTTTAGCTGTGAGACCTTTGCCTGAGGTTTTCTAGAAAGATGGAAACTTGACTTAGCTTATTGGGAATATTAGTTATAACTACATCAGTGAAGGATGAATGTACTGGATTTGGTAGAGTAGCTTCATTAATATGCTGAGTTAGATTATACTTATTAAAGAGCTTGGTTCAGGAACTTCTGAGAGAAGAAATCTGGTTAAGATTCATGTCAAATCAGATTATTAGTTTATTGTCCTTCATAATGGATGTTATTTATTATAGAATGATGTCTATTTTACATAGTGAAGTAGGTGAAAATGCAAATGATAGTTAAAAAAATTTAGTTTGACCACCCCTGCAGTAAAGTATGAGAGTCCAGTTTGGATCATAGTATGAAAAAAGGCTGCAGTGTTTTGTTGTAGTTTAAAATATCTCCTCCTTTCCTGTTTATGGGTCTGTTTTTTATTAAACATTGTATGGTTGGAATTGTCCTTAAGGCAAGTTTCTGTAACAGATATTATTTTTGGTTCTTTGTAGTTAGCCCATAATAATAACTGGGGCATTTTATTATTATCACTGCAGGCAATTTCATGTAGACAAACTATAGTGAAGTCCATTTAAAATGATAAAACCTAAACATGTTACTTTATTAGCATAACCGGCTTTAGGCACCAGCAAATCCTGTGGTCCCTGGGGCCCCCCTATTCCTGGGGTGACCCCAAACGCAGCAAATTATTTTCTCTTGATATTTTGTAACAAGTCTGTCAAACCAGCAAAAGCTAGTAAAGCAATCTTGTATACTTAGTAATCCCTGTGTTTGTGTGCGTTTGTTCTAGTGTCCTGACATTTTACAAAGACATGTTACTGCAGTATTTCTCCCTGGGCCTCTGCTGAAAATTGTTTTTGTTCCATCAGACTTTCCTGCTTAACAAATGTTAAATAAGTAAAATTGACAGGCATTTGAATTTCAGACTTCATATTCTTCAGAAAATACATAGTAACACAAAACCTTTATTCAAGCAATTTTGTAAGTTTATAAGATGAATATTTGAAATCTGTCCCTATTTTTGGGATTGTATTCCCCCATTATGGGATTTGTCCAGGTTCTTTGTGCTAAGGTTGACAGCTATGGCAAGAACTGAATTCACTGAATATGTTTGAGGGCTGTATTCCCTCATTACTGGGTTTTTCCAGGTGTTTTGTGCTAAGAGGTTGACAGCTATGGTGAAAACTGAATTCACTAAATGATAGCCATTTAAGTTTCAGTCTTCCTCTCTTTCACAAAGTAGCTGATTTGGCGTAGTGGTATGTTGCTCTGACTGTTTTGCATAGGGACCTTGTCAGTAAAATGTATGGTGGTAACATCATTTTATTCTAGCAACTTTCCAAGATTATACAAGCAATGTTTAATGTTCCCTGGTTTTTGGGCTTTTGACCCCCCAATAAATTTTGGCTTTTTCCAGATTACGTTTGCTGCGAAGTTGAGATGCAGTTGAACATGGAGAAAATCGATGTCTGTGCTGTAACAGAAACCTGGTTCAAGGCTCCTGAGAGCACCCCAGCACTACCAGGTTATAACTCATACCATGTGTTTCGGCCCCAAAACTCGGACCGAAGCACAAAAGGAGGGGGAGTATCTATATTCATCAAAGATACCTACACCTCCAGGTTATTGGCACTGCACAAAGCATCGGAAACCATCCATGTGCAACTAACAGCGGGCAAAACTGCCTTTCAGTTTGTAGCCTGCTACAGAACACCCTCCCTATTACAGGAACCCCACTTGGCATTCCTGAGAACACTGGAGAATAGGAAGGTCTCTCCAAACACTATGTTATTGGGTGACTTTAACTACCCAAACATTGACGGGGAAAACTACTCAAGCCCAAACACCCTCTTCCAACGGTTCCTTGAATTTATAAACTCTAATGCAATGGAACAACTGGTCACCACTCCCACAAGAGGGAACAACATATTGGACCTGGTCATCACCAACATGGGGACTCTATGTTCCACACCAGAGGTAAACCCCTCATTGGTAAGATCAGACCATAAACAAATTTCCCTGGACATCCATATCCCGTCCCCACCCCCAGCCAAGGAAGTCACTGTAAAGAATTTCTCAAAAGCCAACTTTGCACTTCTCAAGACTGAGGTGGAATCCTTCAAAGCCCCTGGGCCAGAGGATAATACAGCCCAATCCGCAGAATCCTTTACAAATGCATTCTATGAGCACCTGCAGGAATGCATGGATCGTGCTATCCCAAATAAAACCAAGACTCACTCCTCCAAAAACAGGAGACCGGCCATAAATAAGCTATACAACAGAAGGAGGAAGCTACTACATGACAGAGCAAAATCCCAAAAAGGGAAGGAATCTCTGATCAGTATTAGCAAGAAACTTCGATCCCTCATAAAATCATCAAAGGCCAGTTTCGATAGAAAAATTGCCCTAGACACTAAAGATAATCACAAGGCCTTCTTTAGTTATGTCAGGAATATGGGCGGAAACTCCCAGATATGCTCTGAATTGTTGCATAACGGTACAAAATATACCGAACATACAGACATAGCCAACATCCTGGCAGACAGATTCAGTGCAAACTTCTCCCCTCCTTCCCCCCCCCAAAGGAGCAAATGCCTATCCCAACTGAATGTAACCTCCCTGACATCACAGATGTACAGGTGAAAGCTGCCCTCTCCAAAGCAGAAAACACAGCATCTATGGGACCGGACAGTGTCCCAGGCTGTGTCTTACATGAGCTCCAAGAAGAACTGAACCCTCACATTAAGTCACTGGTCAAACTTAGCCTTACTACAGGATATGTATCCAAAGAATGGTGTACAGCTACAGTGGTCCCACTCCACAAAGGTGGTGCCACAACGGACCCGGAAACTATCTAGTCTGGTCTGTAAAGCTATGGAGCGTATTATCATGGAACTCATAAACAAAGACATTGGGAGCCTCCAGACACTAGACCCTACCCAATTCAGCTTTGTTAAGGGCAGATCTTGCCTCTTAAACCTAGTTGATTTCTTTGAAACAGTTACCAAAGCCATAGATGAGGGCAAGGTAGTCCACACAGCCTACCTGGACCTCACAAAAGCCTTTGACACAATACCCCACTCGGGCATCATAATTAAGCTTACCAGCTTAAATATCAACCCCTATATCACAAGATGGGTTGCAAACTGGCTCAGAGATAGAACCCACATGGTCAGAATTGCAGGTGCCATGTCCGAATCCAAACCAGTTACAAGTGGCGTCCCACAGGGCTCAGTTCTGGGACCTCTCTTGTTCGGTATATACTTCTCTGAGGTTCTGGCTAACATGGGGGGATTATGGCTGACAAAGTTCGCATATGACTGCAAACTGGAGGCCATAATTGAATCTCCAGCTGACACAAGCATCCTCCAAAAGGGTCTCACAGAGACGGATGCTTGGTGCCAGAGCCACAGCCTCAAGCTAAATGCTAAAAAGTGCATAGTCATCCCCTTTGGGAAAAACAAGTTGCCCACAAATTACCACATAGGTGGTAATCCATTAAGTATGGAAGAAGTAATTAAAGATTTGGGGACCAACGTAGATAGTAATCTCTCCTTTGATAATCACGTTGCCAAAGTGGTTAGAAAGACCTTCTATATAGCCCACCTTATCACGAAAGGGTTCACATCTAGATCAAGAGAGGTCATTGTGCCCCTCTACTCGTCACTCATCAGGCCCATAATTGAATACAATGTCCCTTTTGGGATGTACCTTACCCGACACCTGCAGCAACTGGAGAGACCCCAAAAGTACCTCACCAAGGGGATCATGGGCTACAAACAGATGTCCTATGCAGCTTGACTAAAGAAACTCCAGCTCTACTCAGTTGCTTACCACCTACTCAGAGGTGATCTATGCCTGACGTACAAAGCCATGTCAAACCCAGAATTAATGGACATGCTCCACCTCAAAAAATGCAAGTCTCTTAGAGCTACACGCTCCAGGGACCTAAACCTCAGCACAAAAATAAATAGGACATGTTGGAGGGACAGATTCATTTCCCAGAGGCTCCCCTCACTCTGGAATAGAATCCCAGTTCATGTTAGACATAGCCCCTCGCTGACCCTCTTCAAGCGAAATTTGGATGCGTGGAAGGGAAATCGCAAATTCACCCCTGGGATCTCTCCTGTGTCCCTGCTAGACAGATGCACAGTAAATTAATCTTAAAAGGGTACCTTCTGTGACCTACTTTACAGAGGCACAGTAGGCTAATCTAATAGGGAGGTGGAAGCCAAATACACTCTGGCTAGGCTTATAAATGCCCTAGGGCAGATAGACTAGTATCTACCTATGAACCTAAGTATTGAATAGATTTTACAAGGAGCTGAGGGCTGCAGGGGAAGAGAAGTTTAGTGCTGCTTATGCTGAGTCTGCTTGCATTGTTAATAGCACAACTGGTTGTGTACTTGCCTTTGATGCAGAAGGCTGTGGGTTCTACTCCCACAAGGGGTGGATGCTGCCGTACTGAGAATGTCTAACTATGAACCTGTGATCAGTTTGCCATCCATTTCCTATTGCAATATTACTAGCATATAATTTTTTTAATGTAATATAGGCAATTTATTCCTCAGGGGCAACAGACACTATTTTTCGATGAAACCATGAAATATAAAGGTGTTTGCTAGCAGCAACCTCTTCATTAGTTACAAATTTCTTTAATGTGGAATTATTTAGATGACTTACTTCTTCAGAGATTGTGCATATTTACTGATAATAGTGGACTGTAGAAGTTTGAGAAGACTTTTATGGTGGAAATGTTCTGAACTGGGCAGTTTTGTCATTATTGGTGCATGCATTTTGTTTCATTGTTTACTGGAAAAATGTTCTGAATTGGGCAGTTTTGTCATTATTGGCGCATGTGTTTTGTTTAATTGTTTACTGGAAAAATGTTCAAAACAATAAATTTAAAACACCCTCTAACACCTGTACTGTATTGTACAAGGAATATAATTTAGTACAATCAGGAAGGTGTATCAAAGAGCACATGTATGTTTCATGTGCAAGGGGCACATTTAAAAGCATTTAAAAGCAGCCCAAAGTTAATCTTTATCTGCCACTGGCAAAATGTATTTTCTTTGAATGTGGGTTTCAATGCTGCTTCAATGAATGTGAGTTTCAAGGGCAGAGAAGCTTAAGTTTTAATGCTAAGTCTGTTTTCATTGTGAGACTGCATTGCTTTGTTTAGCAGATGTCTTAGTGTTTGTGCTGTAAAATGCAAAATAAAACTTTCAAATTAAGTACAAATCATAACAGAAGTAAAGTAGTATGCACATTAGTGTTTATGGTAAATGGAGTGAAATAGCCAGGTAATGTACCATTGGAATGGCTGCAGGGGGGAGGCTCCAATTGACCATGATTTTGTGAGGGGGAAAGGCAGCAAACTCAAAGACAGCCCCAGCTGAAATATACCTCCCAACTGTCCAGATTTACACAGAATGAATAGATTTTTGCTTCTTATTTTTGGTTTGTTCCTCATAAGATTTGTGGTTTTGTGGAAAATCATTTAGGAATTAAGTCACTAAATAATGACAGACACTGAGTTTCAGACTTCATAACCTTCAGAAAAATGCATGCTAAAGTAAGACCTGTTATTCTATCAACTGTCTCAGCTTATACAAGAGCAATTTTAGTACTGTTTATATGTTCCCCCAATATATTTGGCCTTGTCCAGATTTATTGCATTAACAGGTTGAAAGGTACATGCAAATGAATTGCTTTATAGAATTAGGCATAGCCAAACCTCTCAACTGTCCCCAATTTTGGCTCAAAATGTTGCTCTTCCCCTAATAATCCCTCCTCAAAATAGCATTTTTGGAAGAAAACATGGAGGGTTTACAATTAAGAAATAACTGTAATAATCAGAGTTATAGACTACTTTTATTTCAGAAATGCATGTAAATTCTTTTATTTTGTCAGCTGCTCAAGTTAGCAGTACTAATAGTAAAAAAGTGTCCCTTCTTTGACAGGTTCCCAGCTGTATTGTGTGGCTATTTTATATTTTTGCATCACATTTTTGGTCCATTTTTCATAAAATTGTGTTTTTGGGGGGCAAATTAGTGGCAAATCATTAAAGACTGAAGTTAGAAAATAATGACAGACATTTGAGTTTCAGATTTCATACCCTTCAGAAAATTCATACTAATGTAAGGCCTACTATTCTATTATCTTTCCAAGTTTATAAGATCAATATTTAAAAATTGTCCTTATTTTTGGGCCTTTGTCCCACTTCTATGTATGACTTTGTCCAGATTTCTTGCTCTGAGGTTGAGAGGTATGACAAATGTGTCAGGGCCATCACAGTCAGCCAGTGACATTTCAAATTGTGACATACTTGTTGTACCCCACTCCCCCATGTAGTGACTCTGGATGTGTCCAAGCAAGGCAAGGAGCAGTTATGCAGTGTAAATGTGCAGAGTATCCCCCCATCCAAGGTAGACACAAGTACTACAGTGAATTTTCATCTGTCCTTGATTTTGCAGAATGGTCTGATTGCTGTCATATTTTTGTACTGTTGATTTATGCTTATTACTCAGAAAGTGCCTGTTGCTCTGTGTTTAAGTAGCAATGCTTTAATGACCATCAGGTAAGCTTGTCTGAGATTGTAAGATGCAAGTAAACTTTAATAAGCATACTGTTAAAGAATTGCCAGCATTGAAAGCTTTTCTGTTGTTGCCATGCAGAGAATACTTACATAACTAGATAATGTGTAAGCCTTGGGTATTGAAATGCATATGACAGTATTTGTAATAAAGGACAGGATTACATTATTTTAAAAAGCTCATTACACTTGTTGGAGACTTGCAGTCATCTCTGCAGGCTTTACCCATAAACTAAACAGAATGCCAATCTATCATGTGTGGTCCATAACCTGTACAGCAATCCTTTAAGCAATGTATGTTGAGCTTGTTTCCTGTTTGCTTTTCATTTTTTACTTTGATCACATCTTCCCCATGAAACAAGTAGATAGTTGTCAGGCAGCATGCCTTTTTTGGATAAGAAACATTTTTACAAGTGGGGGTATCACAGAGATTGTTACTTTCAGCATGTTACTTGGTACTTTAATAAAGCTAAATATGTTGTGTGTTTTGGCTTTTCCCAGTTAGGGGTCGCCACAGTGAAACTCCAGTCCGCTAATGATTGGCAGTTGATTTTTACATACCGAGTTGCGAGCCCTGATGCACAACCTTCAACGAAGGTGTGCCCATTCACGCATGTCTCCACGCAGAAAACGCTCTAGCTGAGAGTCGAACCGGACAACGTCTTACTGTGAGGCGACAACGCTACTGCAGCACCACCACTGTGGATTAATAAAGCTGAATATAAATTATAATTAGAACTGGAGTACAAGGAGAAGTAGTTTGAGTTGAGTGCTGCTTGTTTTTCTTTTACTTGATTTTGACTGGCATTCCAGTAATGTATTTAAAAAGGAATTTATTTTTGTATGCCTCACAACCTTTTTTGTTTCCATCTAGATATTAAGTAAGCTGTCATGCAGCCAATGCATTGAAATATTTTTGTTCTTCTACACTTCATTTTGTCTTGATTGGACTCTCATAATGACGGTTTGCCACCCAGGGCAGCGTATTTAATTAAAGATAGTTTTTGTGGTTTTGAGCATAGCTCCTCCCCTTCCCATTGACCCCAACCATTCAGCTGTCTCCTGCAGCCCCCCTTTGATTTGAAGTCACCAGCCGCCACTGCATCTTGTGTAGGGGCAGTATACTGTTTAGGAGCAATAAGTAGAATACATTATTGTAATCATTATTTTTTTCACTTTTTCACAATCACCTTAATCATAATTTCTGTTCAAGCCATCAATGGATGAAAATGTTGTATAAAAAAAAAAGTTTGAAAATGCAGTTCAGTGTATATAGAAAGTTATGGCTTATTGAAAAAGCTGAAGAGTAAGGCAAAATGTGAGAAAAGGAAAAAAAAGTAATGTGCATGGTGTGAGGAACCCAAGATGGGGAGAAACATAGGGGAGGACTGGAGGGTATGGGGGTGCAGGGAAGGGGTGGAAACAGTAGGCCTAGGGCTCCATTTCACTTAAGTCCAGACCTGCACATAGAGTTGTTGCAATGTATCATTGCTGCAACTAAATGCCAGTAACTGTAAATGTCCTCTTGTGATACGGGCCAACACAGTGTGGTACACAGACTTGTTGTAATGTAGAGCATTGTAGCTACAGGTCATTATGTGCGTACTATTCCTAAAAGTTTGCACCATGAACTAAAAGGGTCCTTAATAGCGGTGGCATTGACATGGTGATACTTAGACTGTAAATGCCAAGGGGGACTCCAAACTTGACATTTGCTGGCAGCCCCCAAAATGCTAACATCAGCTCTGTGTATTAGAACTGTATAAGATCATTTTATCATATCTTCATCATATAACTTAGAGTTTCTTGAAGTGTTTGTTGCCTCTGAACCTGGGCTATGGCTGAAAAAGGTCTCATGACTAGTCCACCAACCTGGTTATCAATTAGTAAACAAATAAAATAAATGAAGAGTGAAACAGAAAGATATTCATGGTTATATGAGCTTGCACTTGGGCCTTAGTGGAACCTTACACCCCTGCACAGTCACTAGGCTCCATGGACAAGTCCCTGTTAACCATAATGAAAACCCACAATTATGCTGGTCTGTGCTTATACTGAAATTATTTCTCCAAAATCTGGAATTCTATCCCTACCACTATCAAACAGCAAAGAAACCTATCCAAATTTAAACACTTGCTAAAATAACACTTTAAAAATACTTGTCTCTGTTCTTAGTACTTCCCCAGTCTAGACTACCTTGGCCCTCACATACCTACAGTATCTCTATATACATTAACAAATTCTCAAAGTAAATGTCCTGCTGTCTTCTATCCCTTTACCCCCTAACAAGCATTTCCTCATCACAAAATTCCAGCTCACACTCACTACCTTTTCATCTACTCAGATTCACTACCACTTTTTTCTCTATATCACTTAACAAATATTCACACTTATCACCTTTTCTCACTTTCAGTTCATATCTCTCACACCTCCTCTTTCTTATTTCTCTTACACATAAATTTAAAATTGTAATTTGACAAGTTAAACCTCACTGTCTATGCCAGTTTGTCTTGTAGCAAGATGTAATGACTATATTCTTAATGATTGCAGGTTTTATATAGTACAGTTGCCTTTTAGTTATTGCATGCCCATATTGTAACTTTAAGGTTTACATTTTTCTTTATTATTTAAAACTGCCTATTTTGCATCTGGAGCTTTTCTCACCAGCCTCAACTGAAAAGGGGCTAGCACATCCCAGTCAGATTAACCCGTTCAGCAAAAAAAATACATAAATAAACAATAAATTTATTAAGTTCAGTTAGAAACAGAACTGAGAAGAAAGCATTTAATTGTTTAATAATACAAGACTCATTCAAACTATAATAATACAATTTGACATTACTTGTTAGAATATAGCAGCATGAGCCTGCTTGAAGATAAAACACAAAGAATTTCACCTAAATAAATCCTTTATGGATAATATGAACAAGAGTGGGGACTCTTGCAAGCCTGTCTCTTATTTATTTTGTATCTGTCCATAGTCTTTATTTATTTATTTATTTATTTGATATTTGTTGACTGTGTTGGTCCAACTGGGACAGAGCCCTTTTCAGTGGAGACCCGAGGAGAAAAGCTTCACAGTTAATACAAACATTGATACCTACAACGGATACATTGATACATATAGTACATACAAATGTAAGTAGATATATACAAAATAAGGTTAACATGAATGGTAATTAGTTTGTACATATCAACACATATTAAGGTGCAGTGCAGAGTATAAAGAAATAATACAGATAAAATTTACAAGGCAATGAATAGTTGTTACTATGTAGTAAAAGGTGGGTAAGTATGGGTTTATAAGCTTAGTCATTCTACTTTTGAAAGCTATACATCAATACAGATTAATCTGGCTGAGAGTGGGACAAGATGTGGTAGTATGAAATGATTTTAAAGGGTGAGGTTAGTGACAGAGAGTTAGGTAAGATGGCTTGCAGAGCTGAACAGGAGAGAGATAGGAGGAAGACTGGGGTTTCACTGCAATAGGAGAAGGTGACAGATGGGTTGCCTAGAGAGTTGGGTCAATCGGGGGGAAATAGCATCAACATAGTTTATTTTGCTTCAGTGATTTTTTTTACTGCCTTTCTGAATTGGAGTTTGGGTCTGATGTTTCAGATATCAAGTGGTAGCTTGTTCCAGTTTTCAGATGGGTAGCAGCTATAATGTTTTTTTTCCTATGATGATCTTAGGTTTGTGAATAGATAAAAGATGTTGGTCAGAGCTCCGGAGTGTTCTAGCTGGGGTGTAGGAGGAGATGATGGATGCAATACTGGGGCAGAAAGTCGGCTGGTATAGAATGAAATGAATTATGTGAAGCTGAGGGAAGAGTAGATTATGAGGGAATTCTAACCATTTCAGTTTTTTGAGTGCTAAGCAGTCATGAGAAGAGTATGGTAGTTCGGCAGCAAATTTAGCTACTTTGTTATAAGTGGATTCTAGTTTAGAAATAAGTGAGGTCTGTAAATTGGTGAGTATTTGAGAGCCATAGAGAAGTGTTGGTAGTAGGTAGGTGTGTGATGGAGCAATTTTAGTGGTACTAGAGAGAAGGTTTTTGTTTCTATAAAAGAAACCAAGTTTTTGATGGGTTTTCTTTATGTTACTTAGAACATGCAGGTCAGATTGAAGCTGATCAATAATGACCCCTAGGAGCTTGGTGTCACTTTCCACTGAGATGGGTGTGTTATTGTGGGAGGTGATGGAAAAGGATGGTAGGTGGGCCATTGATTTTATACAGAGAGTAAGAGTTTGGTCTTCTTTGGATTTAAGATAAGATGGTTTTGGTTGATCCAGTTTTCAATAGACAAGAAGGAGTCCTGTCTTATAGTGTGGAGCTCGGGAAGGGTATCAACTATGGAGATGACAGTGGAGTCACCTGCATACTGCACTAGTGATGAGCGTGGGGTTGAGGTAGATAATTGATTAGTAAAAATATTAAATAGCAATGGTCCTAGAACTGACCATTGGGGTACTCCCATATGTATAGGGAGTTCAGGAGGAGGTTACTGAGCTCCATTTGACAGATTGGAAATGATTGCTGAGGTAACTAGAGAACCAGGAGATTGGGGTGGAAGATAGGCTTAATTGAGAGAGTTTGGCTAAGAAGAGGGGGTGGAAGATGGTGCAAATGCCTTTGAGAGGTCAAGAAAGAGACAGGAGGCTAGTTTATTCTGGTCTCTAGCTTGATAGATGGTGTTATATGATATGAGGACAGTAGAGGTACTATGACCAGGGCGGAAGCCATGTTGGGTGAGGGTAATTAGGTTCTCTTGTGTAAGGTAATGTAGGATTTGTTTGTGTACATATTTTTCTAAGATCTTAGAGAGGTGATAGAATTGCACTGGGCCTCTAGTTGGACAGTTCAGTGGAGTTGCCTCCTTTATGCATGGGAAGAGTGTAGAACTTTTTCCATATGGTTGGAGGTCAGAGGAGAGACAAAATAGAATACTTTCCAATACTGTAATGGTGTTGCCAGGTGGGATGTAGATTATAGGTTCATAGGTTCATAGGTTCATACTAGGCTATCTGCCCAAGGGCATTTATAGGCCTAGCCCAGAGTTTTGTGGCTTTTGCCACCCCTTTAGTTTGAAGAAAACTATGCCCATTATTTTGCTGTGCCTCTGTCAAGCAGTGACACTGAGGTAATCCCAGTATAGGGTATATCTCCCATCCATTGGTCAAGATTTCTCTTGAACAAGGCCAGCAGGTGCTCTGCCTCACATGTACCGGGATTTTGTTCCACAGCATAGGGAGTCTCTGGGTGATGAATCTGTCCCTCCAGCACATCCTATTAATAACCGTGTCAAGGTTTAAGTCTCCCGCCCTTGTAGTTCTGAGGGATCTAGATTTTTTGAGGTGAAGCATGTTCATCAAATCTGGGTTTGACATGGCCTTGTATGTCAGGCACAGGTCACCTCTGAGCAAGCGGTAAGCGACTGAATAGAGCTGGAGTTCTTTCAGTCGGGCAGCATAAGACATATTTTTGAGACCCTTTATCCTTTTGGTGAGGAACTTTTGGGGCCTTTCCAGCTGCTGCAGGTGTCGGGTCAGATACATTCCGAATGGGGCATTGTACTCAATCATTGGTCTGATGAGTGATGAGTACAGGGGGACGATGACCTCCCTTGATCTAGACGTGAATCCCTTCATGATCAGGTGGGCAATGTAGAAGGTCTTCCTAACTACTTTAGCAACGTGAGTGTCAAACGAAATGTTACTGTCAACCTGGGTCCCCAGATCCCTGATAACTTCTTCTGTGCTCAGTGGATTGCCACCTATATGGTAGCTAGGGGTAACCTTGTTTTTCCTGAAGGGTATGACTATGCATTTCTTGGCGTTTAACTTTAGGCCATGGCTCTGGCACCAGTTATCCGTTTCTGTGAGACCCTTCTGAAGGATATCTGTGTCAGATGTGTTTTCGACTATGGTGCCCAGTTTGCAGTCATCTGCAAACTTTGTCAGCCATAACCCTCCTGTGTTTGCTTGTACTTCAGAAAAGTAGATGCCAAATAAGAGTGGGCCCAGGACTGAGCCCTGTGGGACACCACTTGTGACAGGCTTTGAGTCTGACATGGCGCCAGCAACTCTGACCCTGTGGGTTCTGTCACTTAGCCAGTTTGCAACCCATCTTGTGATGTATGGGTTTACATTTAAACTGATGAGTTTTTCAATGATACCTGAGTAGGGTATTGTGTCAAAAACCTTTGCCAGGTCGAGGTAGGCTGTATGGACTGCCTTTCCCTCATCAATGGCCTTGGTGACTGTTTCGAAAAAGTCAACCAAGTTTAAAAGGCATGATCTGCTTTTGACAAAGCCAAACTGGGTTGGATCCAAAGTCTGCAAGTTCCCTATGTCTTTATTTATGAGTTCCATTATGATCCTCTCCATGGCTTTGCAGATCAGGCTTGTCAAGCTGATGGGACGGTAATTTCCAGGGTCGGTGGAGGCACCGCCTTTGTGAAGTGGGACCACAGTTGCCGTGCGCCACTCCTTGGGTACATATCCTGAGGTGAGGCTAAGATTAAACAGCTGTCCTAACTGCGGGTTTAATTCCTCATTGAGTTCGTGGAGCACACAGCCGGGGACACCATCCGGTCCCATGGATGCTGTGTTTTTCGCCTTGGAGAGAGCAGTTCTCACCTGGGCGTTAGAGATGTTTGGGGCTACAATCCTCTGGTATAGATATCTCTCCTTTGGGGAGGGAGTGGGAGTTTGCACTGAACCTGTCAGCCAGTATGTTGGCAATGTCTGTAGGTTCAGTAATTTTCACATCATTTTGTATTAATTCTGAGCATATCTGGGAGTTTCTTCCCAGGTTTCTAACATAGCTAAAGAAGGCCTTATGATTGTCTTTTGAGTCCTTAGTGATTTTTCTCTCAAAATTTGCCTTGGATGATTTTATGAGAGCTCTTAGTTTTTTACTTATAATGATCAAAGGTGTCTTACCTTTTAAGGATTTTGCTCTATCTTGTAGTAGCTTCCTCCTTTTGTTGTAGAGCTTGTTTATGGCTGGGGTCCACCAGACTGGACACTTGCCTTTGGTACAAAGAGTCTTTGTTTTGTTTGGGATTGCCTGATCCATGCAGTCCTGTAGGTGCTGGTAGAAGGCATTTGTAAGTGATTCAGCGGCTTGAGTAATGTTTACCGCCGCACGGGGCCTTAAAGGAGTCCACACTAGTCTTTAGAAGTGTGAAGTCGGCTTTTGAGAAGTTCTTCACTGTGGTCTTTTTTATCTCAGGTGGGGGCGGGATGAGGACCTCCTGTGAGATTAGTTTATGATCTGATCTCACCAGTGAGGGGTATACTTCAGATGTTGAACATTGTGATCCCATGTTCGTGATGATGAGGTCAAGTATGTTTTCACCTGTGACTAGTTGTTCCATGGCATTTGAGTTTATGAACTCCAGGAACCTTTGGGCTAGAGTGTTTGGGCTTGAGTAGTGATCCCAGTCTATATTAGGGTAGTTGAAGTCACCTAGTATGATGGTGTTTGGAGATACATTTATCCCCTCCAGTGTTTTCAGGAAAGCTATGTGAGGTTCCTGAGTTTGAGAGGGTGGCCTGTAACATGCTACAAATTGCAGAGCAGTCTTGCCTATGGTTAATTGCACCTGGATGGTCTCCGATGCATCGTGCGTTGCCACCAACCTTGAGGTGTGGGTGTCCTTGATGAATATGGACACCCCTCCTTTCTTGGTGTTGTCCGGATTTTGGGGCCAGAACGCATGATATGAGGTAAAACCTGATAGTGCTGGGGTGCTCTCAGGAGCCTTGAACCAGGTTTCAGTCACAGCACAGACATCGATGTTCTCCATACTGAGAAGGGCCTCGAGTGCGTGCATCTTGAGGTTGAGACTTCTGGCATTGAGCAGCATTACCCTTAGTTTTTCCTTTTTGTGTTCTAGGGTGGTAGGTTTAGAATTTGAGCCTTGCCTAAAAAAAGCACTATGGGGGTGGCAAGAGCCTTTGCCAATATCTGGAAGCCCAGGGGTGACAGATGCAAGCCGTCCCTTGCGAAGCACCGTGGCTTGTCCAGCATGTCATCCCAGGCAGACAGACATTGGATCCCCTTTGAATTACACCAGAGTTTAAGCCAATTATTAAAGCTGATCATCTTATCTCTGTATTGTGGCATCATTCTTGGTGAAGGTAGGATACTGCTCAAGGTCAGGGTCATACCTGCCTGGGCTACATAATCAGAGAGCTCCTCAATGTCTCTTTTCATGTAGTCCAAGGAGGTATGTCTCAGTTCGTTTACACCAGCGTGAACAATGACTAAGTCGTACTTGTACCTGCTGTTGAGAGACCTGAGTGCTTGCGTTATGTGGCAGACTCTAGCGCCCGATAGGCAGCTTACTGTGACCTTCTCCTTACTCAATCTGGTGAGCGGGACGTCAGCAATGTTAAGTGAGGTGTGGGGAGCGATTTTACAGTTGGCCAAAAGAAGTTCTGCAGGAGAGTCTGGAGGGGAGGGGGTATTAGAGGGGTTAGTGTGAGGTTATCAGTGTACATGATGGCAACACCACCTCCTTTTTTTGGTTAGATCAAGTCTTAGGATGTTATAGCATAGTCTTTGATACCATCTCACTCAGCAAACCCCTACAACAAATGTTCCATTTTGATCTATCCCCTTCTTTAGTACACTGATTTAATAGCTCCCAATAAGATAGACCCCAACCTGTTCAACGGTAACATATCATCTCTCCTTGCCTCCCTGTCACCACTAAGTACCACAAGGCTCAGTTCTTGCCCCACTTCTCTTTAACATTTTCATTAATGATCTTCAAATGTCTTCTGAACAAGTATCTCTTATACAGTGTGCTGTTGACTCGACATTAGTATGTTTATCAGACAATCTGCCACCTCTTCTTCAAATCACACAGGAATCCTTCACCTCTATTGAGAACTGGCTTCACATTGTTCATCTATTGCATAAACCTAATAAAACAAAACTACTACTTTTACAGCTCCCCAAAGCCCACCTGAAGGAAATATCTTACTATAAAATCTTCTCACTGAACAACATTGTGTTTGAAGGTGTATCCCACACAAAACTGTTTGGAGTTATAAATGACGACAACCTCAAATTTGAGTTCTGTGTGCAAAGTAACATTGAAAAACTCATAAGAAACTTTGGTATGCTATGGACACACACATTTTCTGAAAAAATCCACCAAAGGCATTCTAGTCACAACATCCCTCCTTCCTTCACTCTTAAATGGGGTCACTATCCTTTTCAACTTGTTGGGCTCAGTTAAAGCCAAACTTGAAACATGTTACAATAAAGTTGCTAAATTTGCCAACAAGATTATACACTTCACTGACATGCCCTCAAACTTTTGAACTGGCTTGAACTACCCCAGCATGTGGACTTCGTCCAGCTAGCTACATGCCACAATATCATATATAATAAACTCTTTGCTTCCCTGCCTTTTCAACTCACCTATCACCAAAACAGACCCCTTTGTTCACATGATAAATAGCATCTTCATCTACAGAGCTCAGAAAGCTATTGGAAACGGCCTCTACTGTTGCATAGTTGCCAAAAGGTATAAAAGTGTTCCACAGACTATTAGATGTGTAACCAACCATCCATCCTTTAAGGACCTCCTAAAAGACTAGCTATCAAAATCATGGCTCATCTCATGCTCCACCCCTGGCTAAACTGATTGTCTTCCTTTTCACCACCGCCTTATCACCTTTGTATTTCCCCATCCTCACTAACCTTTCCTACTATTTCCTTTCTGCCTATGCTTAATAACAAAACACAAAAAGTATGACTTTTATTATCATCATCATCAGCCCCCTTTTTCCCATTTTTTGGGGTCAGAGTATAATGTTAACTGTTGCCACCTTTCTCGATTCAGAGCCACACTCCTGTCTTCTTTAACACTCATGCCTGACTGTTGCAGATCTTTCACACAATCCATTCACCTCATTGTTGGATGTCCTTGTTTCCTCTTACCTTCTTTCTGTCTGACCCTAATCTTCTTCACCAGATTGTCTTCTGCTTTTCTGCACGTGTCTGAACTACCATAATGTATTCTCTTTAATCTTTTTGCAATTGGAGCTACTTTAGCTTTTGCTCTTACGTCCTCATTTATTTGTCTGGCCCACAGTGTGCACCCTACCACCTTTCTCAGGGGCTTCATTTCCATCACTTCTAGCTTCTTCATCTGCTCTGTCTTTACTGCCCAGGTTTCTGTACCATACAGTAGTAGTAGTTGCACCACTGTCTTGTACACCTTACTTTTCAGCTTCTTTGGCTTTCATCTGTCATAGACTACACCACAGACTCTATGCCAGTTGGCTGCAGCCCCTCTGATTCTAGCTTTGACCTCTTCATTCAGACTTCTCTTTCCTCAACCACCCATCCCAAATACTTGAAGCTATTTACCTGTTCCACTATCTTCCCTTCTATCTCAATTCTCTGCTTCTTCTGATTTCACCAGTTTGCTGCTATTACCACCATCTTATCTGTGCTTAGTTTCATCCCATGTGCCTTCAGATTTGCATTCCATTCTTCTATCCTTTGCTGAAGTTCTTTGCTCAGAGTCTACCTGTAATGCCACATCATCTCCCATACAGCAACTTTGTTGATCTGTCCCATCCAGCCTGTTTGCTAATGTAGTTCATCACCAGTATGAACAGCAGTGGGCTCAGAGCTGAACCCTGATGTACACCCACTCCAACTAGGAATCCATGTGTGAGGCCGAACACTGTTCATACTTAGGTTCATAGGTAAGTGCTAGGCTAACTGCCCTTGCATTTCAGTTTAAGCCTACCCAATTACATTAAAATATGAGAATCAAACCTGTACCCTGTGTCTTTGAGGTAAACACCTTAACCGTTACGCCAGACTCTACATGAGTCATTGGGTCCTTGTACATAACTTTTACTAATTCTACTAATGTTTCTGGGACATTGAACCACCATAGTACTGCCCAGATCAACTTTCTTGGGACCTTGTCATAGGATTCCCTCCTAACCTGGTCGGTCTTTTTTATCTCCCATTTTTCCTGCACTCCCTCTTTCTTTTGATCACTTCCTGGACTTCTGCATTTTACCACCAGCTTTCCTTATGTACCTTATTTCCATACCTGGCTCAACGACATATCTGTTCTTTAGTTCTAACACATGCTGTTTTGAAGTGCTGCTATTCTTCTTCAACTCCACCTATTTCCTCCTCTTATTTGGATGCTAGAGCCCTGAGTAATTCCTCAAACTAGTAAAAACAGCAATACAAAAGACAACCAAATAACCTAAACACATACTGATAAAACAAAAAACTCTCCAGTGAAGGACAACCGGCAAACTAACTGATAAGATACGTTTATTAAGCGCTTTCATCCATTTATAACACTTGACTTCATCAAAATAATACCATGTTCAGTTGAATGACATTTAAATAACTCCCTAATAAAACTATGTAATCACAAGAAACCTGCGTTAACCAATCAAAACCTAACTCACATTTGATTACTTACCAAATACACTTGCTTTTCAAACCTTACAAGTACCATTTATAAAATGTTGTTATCTCGTAAAAACACTTGAAAATATTTAATTAAAATATTTAAGTAACTACAAAATAGAGAACCCCCAATAAAATACATTGAACAAATACAAATGCAAAAAAGCATATTTAATCTACATAAGACCGAAGCCTTAACATGCTACCAATAGAAATGTGATCATTAAGACCTAGGCGTACATGGGCATTAAGTTTTATTTGCCAATTCAACTCTTTTAGTTCTATTAAGTTAGCTCATGGGCTACCTCTAGGGTCCCTGAAAACCCCTGCTAATACAAAGAAGTAAAAAATATGTGATGGGAACCTCCCAATATGTTTAAATAAAACATTTTTGTTCTTAATATCTAATAAATGTTCGTATATTCTGTCTTTTACATTCCTTTGCACTTTTCCTTTATAAAAACTTGTGCAGAAGTTGCACATTGCTGCAAATACGACTCCCATTAAATTGCATGCAAAATATCCATTTGGTTTGATAACCTTTTTATTAATTTTAATACTATCAATGTTACCAACATATTTACATTGTCTACAGAAGCCACACTTATAGGTGCCTACATTATCCTTATACTTGGTATTAACTAACTGGTAGGTCACCCCTTCAAATAGGTTTTTATACATCCTTCCCCTCCTTGATTTGTCACCTAACAGCTCAGTAACACCTTCAAAGCATGTGAAAATCTTCCAATTCTTATATAATACATTTGAAATAAAATAATGATCACCTCGAACCTTGAAACAAAAGAGGGAGTTGAATTCTTCCTGGGAGGTTTGATGGTACCAGTGCTTTTTGATTTACTTTATCTAATCTCAGTAATGGTTGAAAAAAAACCTTGTTGCCTTTTTTTGCATGACTTCATCACTTCATCCTTAATTTTCTTTATGAGTTGAATGGGATACCCTCTTGAACTAAACATGTTTGTCAATACCTTACATTGTCTGTTAAAGTTGGACTCCTCTGAAACCATCCTGGCTACTCTGACAAATTGACCATTTACAATCCCTACTTTCTGGTGCTCAGAATGTAAACATAGAAAAAAAAATCTACTTTTTTTTTACATTTAAACAGTAAGCCCCCCAGAACCCCCCCCCCTGCAAATTATATATATCAACTCAGAGATTGCACTACAGTGAATAAAAGGGTAAATGTCCCAGTCCTCACTGTACTGTGATCTCCATTTAAAAGCTTAAGATCTTAGAGGTTTCAAAAAATCAATCATATGATCTCAACCATGAGAATTTCGAGTTTCTGAAAACACGATCAACTGATAGGGATCCATTTATTTATATATATATATATATATATATATATATATATATATATATATATATATTTTATTTTTTTATTTCTATTTTACATTTGTTGACCGGGCTAGTCTAACTGGATACATGTCCATTTTCAGTAGAGGCCCGGGGAGAAAAGCTCCAAGCATACGAATAACAATATAACAAAAGCAAATACGTAAAATAGAGTAATAAAGCAACAGTACCATAGTAACATAGGTAAAATGAGAAAAGCACATGGACTAACAAACAGTGACTAAAAAACATTTAGGCAAAAGCCAGACCAGACATAAACAAGCACATGCACTAGACAGCACCAGGGCAATTGCAAAAAGAACAAAGTTCCCAAATCCTATCAAATTACTAAGAATAAAACAAGAGGAGAGAAATAAGTTTTTGGGGCAAGAGGGAGGGTAGGGTTGAAATAGGAGTGAAATACAGGTTTCAGTCTGGGTTAGCACAAGGACAGAGCCACTTAGTTTTTAGATGTTCTTTTGTTTGGTTTTTGAATAGAGAAGCAGATGCTAGTGTAGATAGTTCAGGAGGGAGCTGATTCCATTTTTTTCCTATAGTGTTTGAGAAAAGAGAGTCACCAGCCTTGTTGTTTGATTTAGTTAAGGAGACAAGTAGTTTATTTGCAGAACGTAGTGTAGCCAGGTTTTTATATGGAGAGATCAGATTAGAGAGGATGGGGGTATTGTTTGGGTGGTATAAGATCTTTTGTGTCATAAGTAACTGTTGACAGAGTATATGGTTCTGTAATTCTAACCATCCTAGTTGTTTAAGGTTAAGGCAATGATGTGTTTTAAAGGGAGAGCATGTGATGAATCTAGCAATACTATTATAGCAGGTAGATAGTTTGGAGATGTTGTTTTTTGAAAGGTTGGTATATATAGCAGAGGCATAGAAAAGGGTAGAAATGAGGTGAGTTTGTGCAATAGTTTGCCTGGCTGAGGGTGTAAGGAAGGGTTTGATTCTGTAGAGGGTACCAAGTTTTCTGTTAACAGTCTTTATGGTGGAGTTAATATGGTCATCAAAGTTAAGATGATTGTCAATTGTGACACCTAGTAAGCGGGTGGTAGTATCTGGTGCTATATTAGTAGCATTATTGGAGGTTATAGAGAAGAATGGAGTGGGTGACTTATGAGTTGGTGTAAAGAGTAGTAGTTTTGTTTTCTTTGGATTCAGGAGAAGACGATGTTGCATGAACCAGTTTTCTACTTCTTGGAATACAGTTTGGGTTAGAGATTGGAGTGAGGGTATATTATTGGTAGTACAGATTAAGGTAGAGTCATCTGCATATTGAATGCAAGTGGCGTGGGGTATGTTCAAGTGGAGATCGTTAATAAATATGGAAAAAAGAAGTGGACCTAAGATTGAGCCTTGAGGGACTCCAATATTAACGGGAAGTAAGGAAGACAAATTGTTATCCCAGAGTACAGCTTGCTGTCTATTTTGAAGATAACATCTGAACCATTGTAATGCTTGTAGGTCGAGAGAAAGGTGCTTTAGTTTTTCAAGAAGTAGGTAATGATTAACCATATCAAAGGCTTTTGACAGGTCTAAGAATAGTGCAGAGGAAAAGGAGTTATTATTGCGGTTTTTGTTTATAGAGTCAGTGAAGGAGAGAAGAGCAGTAGTAGTACTATGAAATGGTCTAAAGCCATGTTGGCAGTTGGCTAGTAGGTTGTTTTGTAGAAGGTGGTTAAGAATTTGTTTGTGAATACATTTTTCCATTATTTTGGCTAATGGGGAGAGTAAGGCAATAGGTCGGTAGTTAGAGAGGTCAATTGAAGTTCCACCTTTGTGTAGAGGGATAATATGAGATATTTTCCATAAGGTAGGGATTTTGCCTTCAGTGATGGTTCTGTTAATCAGGATAGATATGGGGTAGTCAATGGCTTGTGCAGCAATCTGTAGGTATTCAGATGGGAGATGGTCAGCGGATGGGGTACAAGGTTTTAGTTTGGTAAGAAGTTTGTAAATAAGAGATGTTGGAACAGGGTGTAAATGAAAGGTTGGGGAAGAAGTATTAGAGGTATTCAATTGTGAAGCAGGTAAAGGTGGTAGAGAGTTTGCTAGAGATTGAATGGCTTATGTAAAGTATTTATTAAAGGCATCAGGGATTAGGTTGAAATTATTTTGGTTGAAACCTACAGGGGTGGGAGTAGTAGTGTTTCCTGGCTGAAGAAGTTTATTAATTCCTGACCAGAAT
This sequence comes from Protopterus annectens, assembly GCF_019279795.1. NCBI lineage: Eukaryota > Metazoa > Chordata > Ceratodontiformes > Protopteridae > Protopterus > Protopterus annectens. Next base: position 53,279,592 of record NC_056725.1, read on the forward strand.
TTTTTTGGTGTATGTTGTGAAGTTTGTTGGAGGTTTAGGTAGAAGTCCTTTTTATCCCTAAGGGTATCTCTCTTGGTAGCATTTCTTAATTGTTTGAAGAGAAGGTGATCAGATGGGCATTTGGTAGTTCTCCATTTAGCCCAAATTTTGTTTCTAAGTAGCATTTTCTGCCTAGTTTGTTTAGTTAGCCAAGGGGCAGATTTGGTTCTTATTCTAATGGAGCGGAGTGGAGAATGGTGATTTAGTATTTGAATAAAGTTAGTATTAAAGTAGGTTACAGCCTCATTAAGTTCCAGATATGTTAGTGGTGACCAATTACATGCATATATATGTCTGTGTATGTGCGTGTCTGTATGTATGTGTGTGTATACATATATATATATATATATATATATATATATATATATATATATATATATATATATATATATATATATATATATATGATGCCGCTGTGGTACGGCAGTAGCGTTGTTACCTCACAGCAAGAGGTTCTCCCGTTCAATTCTCGGCTTGGCTTGGGAGTGCCTTCTGTGTGGAGTCTGCATGTCCTCCCTGCGGTTGGGTAGCATTCGAAAGACATGCGTGCGTAAATGGGCATGCCTTTGTTGAAGGTTGGGCATCGAGCTGGCACCTCGGCGTTTCGTAAAAATCTCCTGCTAATCATTAGCGGACCGGAGTTCCGCTGTGGCGACCCCTTACCAGGAAAAGCTGAAAGACAAACAACAACAACAAATATATATATATATATATATATATATATATATATATATACATAGAAGCCCTTCAAATAGTGGAATGTTTGTAATATTGAATGTCTGTAATTCCAACAGAATTGATCAATGATTAAATGGTTGACTTTGCCGACATTACTGTTTAGGAGGTCACAGTACAACAGAGAGTGGTGATTTTCCCTTACCCTACTGTTGCATGATCTGGGAGTTGGTATATATAATTAGCAGTGGGTATGGGAGGCATATTTTTCCTTTGTTATGTTTTTTGGCATTCTGATGTTCATTATTTTGGGATTGATGTTTTCAACCTCAGACTCATCTAACACAACCCCTTCCATGCACTTATCTTCCCCAACCTTAGAGCCTAGCACATCTCCTTCACAAAAATTCACCTAACTGCAACCTCTCTGATACACACACAGACAACTCTAACCACTTTACCTTTCAACCAGTTTATATAACTATCATAAAAAAGCAGTTGCAAAAACTAAAACCTTGCTCCTCCCCAGCCGACAACATCTCCCAGGAATACCTAAAGCTAGCCACAGATGCAATACTATACCCAATCAGCATTCTTATTAATAGATCAATCACAGACTCCTGTGCCCCTACCTTCTTGAAAATGTCACATATTATTCCCTTATATAAAGGAGGTAATTCCACTGACATTACAAATATCCATCCCATAACTATCCTGTCTTCCCTTTCTAGAATCCTTGAAAGATGCATACGGCAACAATTTCTCCACTATCTCCTACAAAATAAGCTAATCACCAATACCAATACAGATTCTGGCCAGACCACAGCACCTCCACTGCATTACTATCATTTACAGACTGTCAATAAAGCTCACAAGTGTAATAAACTTGTCTCTGCAGTATTTCTATATCTGTCAGAAGCCTTTGACATGGTCTCTAACACTAAACTTCTTAATCAGCTTTCCACCCTGGGTCTAACATTTCATCTATTCAATGGTTCTCCAGATACCTTGCCAACAGGCAACAAGCTGTAAAATGGCAAGGGACCATCCCTGCATACCTTCCCATTTCCACAGGAGTCCCACAGGTCTCCATCCTTGGCCCTCTATTATTCAATATTTTTTATCAATAATCTACATTCATCTTCTTGCTGAGGCAGCTTGATTCCATATGCAGATGATTCTACCATCATCTTCTCTTCAAACACCTTAACACACTTCCAAGAAATCACTCAACAAGCTGTCATCTCCATTGACACTTAGCTTACAAGAGCACAACTCTTACTCAAGCCCCAAAAAACAAACTCCTCCCCTTTACCCCAAATGCTCACACCACTAACAAAGCAACTTTAAAAATCTTTTCGGCAAGTGGCACTGAAATTGAATTAGTTCACCATACCAAACTATTAGGAGTCATAATAGATTGCAATCTTAAATTTGACCTCCACATCCAAAGCAGTATCAAGAAAATACATCAAAAATAGGCATGCTACACAGAAACAAAAAAATAGTCTAGTCAAAACCTACCTAGGAGAAATCCCTCACTAAACAATCAGTAATCTAGTCAAGTCCAAAAAAAGCAAATTATGAAGCAAAATACCCTCCCTAACCAAGAAAAATCACAAACATTTTTAGCTATGTCCAAAATATTAAGGGGAATAAGAAAACTCAAAGGGGAATACCAACCTATGCACAGAGCTGGTTATGGATGGTACCACATATATACTAGCAGATTTGGATCAAACTTCACCCCCTCTCCCCACCGGTCATCCCCCAAAGTATACCTGCCACCATTTCTCAGCCTATTATTTCAAGACAGCAGGCCATCTCTACGCTCTCTAAGGCATAAAACATGGCACCAATGGGCCTTGACAACATCCCGTGTTGCCTTTCATGTAACTTAAAATATGACTTAGCAGACCCACTTGGATCCCCATTTAATCACAGCCTCCGGACAAGCTATGTACTGGCAGAATGGAGGATAGCAACAGTCATCCCTCTGCACAAAGGGGGACCGTCAACCAACCCAGGGAATTACAGACCCATAAGCCTGACTAGCTTTCTCTGTAAGGCCATGGAAATAATCATCATGGACCTTATCAACAAGGACATAGGTAATCCCCAGACTCTGGACCCAAGCCAGTTTAGATTCATTAAGGGGAGATCATCTTAAATCTGGTTGACTTCTTTGAGAAAGTCACAAAGGCCATGGATGAGTTAAAGATGGTATATACTGCCTACCTTGACCTGGCTAAGGTATCTGACACAATTCCACACTCAGGCATTATACAGAAACTCTTTCAACTAGGCATAAACCCCTATGTCACCAAGTGGGTAGACAAATGGCACACCGACAGGGCACATACTGTCAAAATGGGTGAATTCACCTCTAGCAAGAGGCCATTCACCAGTGGCATACCACAAGGGTTTTGTGCCAGGCCTTCTCCTGTTCAGAATTTATTTCTCAGAAGTCAAGGCAAATGTAGAAAGCCTTTGGCTGAACAAGTCTGTGGATGACTGCAAATTGGGGGAATCATTGTATCTCCAAACACTATTGATATACTACAGAAAGGGTTAACAGAGATAAATGATTGGTGCCAGAGCCATTAATTAAAACTAAATGCAGAAATAATGCATAATTATTCTCTTTGGGAAAGCAAATAGTCCAGCTAATTACAATATAGACAGCACCCTGCTAAGAGTAGACCCAGTAGTAGATGATCTGGGTACTCAGGTTGCTAGTACTCTGAACATACACCACCATATGTCCAGAGTGGTGAGGAAGTCCTTCTACAAGGCATGACTCATATGTAAGGGCATGGCGTCCAGATAAATGATGTTATAATTCCATTCTACTCGACCATCATCAGACAAATAATTGGGTACAATGCACTCTTTTGCATGTACCTCAACAGCCATATGCTACAGCTGAAGCAAGCTTAGAGGTTTCTCAAAAGGAAGATGCAGGGTATAAAAAACATGTCCTACGTGGAAAGACTGAAAGCCCGATCACTGTATTCTGTCTCCTACAGACTACTAAGGGGCGATCTGTGTCTGGCCTACAGGGCAGTCTCCAATCTGGCCCTGATAGAAATGTTACACATTTGTAAATTAAACCCCTTCTCTGGAACAAGCTTCATTTTCTTATGAAGCAAAACCCTTTCCTGACCATCTTCAAGTGCAAACTAGATCAATGGATGGGTAATCATAAATTTACTCCTTGGATGGCACTCATGTCCCTCATGGACAGAGGAAGTTGGTATTAGATACCATAGCATAGTCTCATATCTCTGTGAAATTTATTCACCTAGCTATTGAAAATTGAGAAACTTGAGTTAAATATGGCTAGGCTTGTACAGGATGTTGGGCCATTGCTTAGTAATCTCCTATGAGTCTATGAATCTTCTTCCCTCCCTACACTACGGATCCCCGATTTTAACCAATTTTTAATCATCCATAAAAAACAAACGTGAAAGCTGCTGCAACAAAATTGTCAGGTTTGCTACTAATTCACCCTCCTTTACCCATTACTGTAAAGCTCTGCATAAACTTAGTTGGCTGGAACATCCCCTCTACCTCTTCTGCATTCAGCTTATAACAAAACATAAAATCTTACACAAACCATTAGCCTGCCTAGCTCTTACCCCTTTAATAAACATATATTTTCTTAAAAGAACTCTTAGATCAGAGACAAAAGACTTCTCACCATAAATAAACCAAATAAATCACTGGACAATGCCTATACTCATACTTAGTAGCAAAAAATGGATCTCCCTACCTTTAACCACAAGAACTATTTCTAACCCACCCACCTTTAAATGCTCCCTAAAAGAATGCTTTACAAACTCATGGACCTGCTGCTGTGCCAGTCCTGTCTGAACTTACTCACTGTAATTCAGTCGCTCCCTTCAACCTAAATTACACCTCACAACCCTCTCCAGCCTCCTATTCCACTCTATTCTTTTGTTTATCCACTTCATCTGTACAGACCTCGTTCCTGCCTACTCACCTAAACTACCGGAAGACACCCTATCCTGCACTCCTCTTATAATTTCCTTTTCTGCCTTCTATAATCATAATATGAAAACCATCTCTCATACTAAGACAGCACTCAATTTCCCCTCACTGTCTCTAATTATGCAGTCACTAGTATCTCTTTTAAATATCTTATTAGAAGTGTCTCAGCTCTCATTTATCACATACTAATCTATGTAACAAATAATATGAGTTTTTCCTCACAAATTTTCACCAACTAATGTTATTGTTTTTTATTGCACTCTACTATGAAACATATGTTCTTTGTTTGTCTCATTAGATTTTTTCACCCCTACGTTTTGTAGTGTAACATGACACTTTGTAATTTAAATTATCTGTAATTGATTTTTGAATGATTATAATTGTGCAGCTTTACTCCTAAGGCCTCTGGTGAAAACGAGCACTTTCTGGCCCAGTTGGTGTTTCCCAGTAAATAAATGTTAAATAAACAAATAAATAAATAAATAAGTTGGATGTTTTGGTACTTTGATATTTCAAAGTGCATCCATACGTACAGGTGTGTGTGTGTGTGTGTGTGTGTGTGTGTGTGTGTTTGTGTGTATAAATACACACACATATATTTATATATATATATATATATATATATATATATATATATATGGGTTCACTTCTAAATATTGAAAGCTCAAAATCCCGAATCTCAAAATAGTGAACTCAAAATATCGAAAGCTCAAAATACTGAATCTCATACTATCAAAAAACATACAAGACACCAACACTTAGTATATTGCAGCAGAAATACATACAGAAACATATTTCACTTCTACAATTATAAGCAGTGGGGAAAGCCCCCCTGTAACCCCCATGTGGGAGGCTGCACCCCCCCACACCCCCTGCTACTTAACTATATCAACTCTGAGATCGCACTTCACAGAAGGAAATGGCAAACATACCGTTACATGCTTCATGATTGCCTGTTGTAACCTTGTTATGTTCCCTTTTAATGTACTATACTACAACATAACTCATCTTAGAGTAGTGAAATTCGATCTCAGAGTTGATATATTTAAGTAGCAGGGGGTGTGGGGGGCACAGCCCCCCTCACCAGGTATGCAGGGAGGCTTGCCCCCTGCTTATAGTTGGAGTAGACTAATATGGTTTGTGTTTTCTTTGTTTCTGTATGTATTTCTGCGGCAATATAGTCAGTGTTGGTGTCCTGTATGTTTTTCGATATTATGAGTTTTCAGTATTTTGAGGTTTCGAGATTTTGAGTTCAGTATTTTGAGATTCGGGATTTTGAGCTTTTGAGATTTAGAAGTGAACCATATACACACACACACACACACACACACACACACATATATATATATATATATATATATATATATATATATATATATATAGATATAGATATAGATATAAAATCATTCACTTTCCCTAGACTGCCAAGCAACTACAATGGCATAGATTCCATCGATCACAACAGGTCAAAACTAAATTCAGTGATGCCACTGCTCATGCTCCAAGCACGAACCTCAACATATGCAAAACTAAAAATAGAAAGAAAGAGATTGCAAAACTGTGGAGAAAGGGCAAAATCTCACTCCTCACTGTCGAGTGATCCTGCAAGCAAAGCAGATGACATTGTGCGATTAACTGTCAGTTCGATGAAATATCCCTCCTAACAAAACATTCGCTCCAACAAATGCATGATTAAACACACTGAAACAGGCCAATACTTTGTTGCTTGTTTATTTTTAAGACTCCACTTTAAACAATATTTTGAGAACCCTCTTAAAGATTTCATATACACTGACATGATGTTCTCATTATCTGAACTTTAAAATGATTGATAAAGCATTTATTTAATAAAGACCTTTCTGCCACTGATTCCTGTCTCTTCTCACTGCTTTTCTGTGCGACTATAATACAGCATATTGTTTGAGATGCCTGCATGCCTTGCACAATCACTATGAGTGTTCAGTTTTGTGTACTATTCTGCAAAGGATAGCATTAGCCTCTACCATTTTGCATAGTAGTGCCTGTTTAATGGTTTAACATTTAAAACAAAGATTATTTAATTTTCTTCCCTCAGCTTTGGGTGGCACATGAAATCTTAATGCAAAAGTAGTTGTAAGCCTGATTTTTCAGCTGACCAGCCACACATGCCATCTATCTACTCAATGTTTACCTTCATTTAAGACATGAGGCCTGTGTGGTGACAAATCCACATTACAAGATGCAGTTTCTGTTCTGGTTTGTTCATACACAATACTATTTCTCTTCTTACTTTTCTTTCATTTTGTTAAATGAAAAGGTCTAGGAGAGACAGGTGCATTGCAAAGCAGAAAGCATTTTCTGTTGTAAAAAGGATGAAAATCATTAAAACTAAAGCCTCTGCGCATTTCTGCACTGCCACCATTATTTAGATTTATGTCTTCCTGTCAAGGTATAACAGATGCTCCCTGACTCATTTCACTGCATTTCCGTGTACATGTAATACAATATTTCTGAGATGTACTCTGTCTAAATATATGTTGGCCACATTTTGCATTTCTACTGCAGCTCGCTGTGAAATGCTACTAATATTGTGCTAGCAAGTGCAGATGCTGTGAATAAGAGCTATTCTGCCTACCATCAGATTTGGGTTACAGGCAGTGCACAATAAATAATTTAATCTTTCCAAAAGTACTAGTGACATTAGATCCCTTCATATCAAAATCCCCAAGGTAGGCATCATAGAAGTGTAAGGATACTATTAGCTTTCATTTGGGTATCAGTCCCAGTACTTCCAGATACTGTAATGGTGTCACTGTCACTGGACTAACAAGAACCTCAGAAGTGGTAGGCATTAAGGTTACCCTTAAGAGGTTTATCCTTTTATATAGGAAATCCCCAACATGGTGTTCAAGGTCAAATTACAAATGCACACACAAAAAAAACCCAACAGTTCAAACTGTGCCTAAACAGAGCTGATGCATGGAGCAGACTACCAAATTACATTAAAGCAAGTACTAGTTTAGATATTTTTAAGCACAGCCTGGACACTTATTATGGGAACAAGTGTTGTGGTATATTGGCAAGCTAGAAGGGCATTAATGCCTGTGCTTGAAATATTTGTATGTATGTATGTGAGAAACTAACTAGAAATAGTAAAATAATAATATTCAAGAGCACATAACCCACATCTTTCACATAAGTCAGGGGACCCTTAGAGTGCTTTGCAGTTACAGGAATCCATTTTTTCACATTAATTGTTAGCTTTTACTTTTCCGGTTGGAACTTAATTATTTTCTTATTAGTTTCTTATTTCAACATTGAGAACACACAGTTATTGCATATAGGAGAAGGAATCATTCCAGGAAAAGTCGTATAACCCATTATCATAAGCTTGTTATAAACTATGCCATATTGAGCTATAAAATATTGAGTTTATTGAAAATTATACTTATGGGCTAAATTAGTTTATTATGAAACTGATAAATAGGCACCGAGTCTGTCAAGGATTAAGATGCCTGCTGAAAAGGTTGAATTCATAGCATCTTTATTATAGGTTCATAGGTGTGTACTAGGCTAATGGCCCTGGAGCCTTTACAAGCCTAGCCCATAGAAGTGCTCTGGCATGGTGCTGCCCGACATTAGTTCCCAGTACCTCTACCAAGTAGAGCCACTGGAGTGATCCCCAGGGTGAACTTTCTATTTCCCATCCCCTCATCAAGATTTCTCTTGAAGAGGGCCAGTGAGGTGCTCTGCTTGACATGTATGGGAAGCCTATTCCAGGGCATGGGCAGTCTCTGGGTTATGAACCTGTCCCTCCAGCATGTTCTGTTGATTGTGGTAATGAAGTTGAGGTCTCTGCAGCATGTGGTACGGAGGGATTGGGATTTCTTTCGATGTAGCATTTCTAACAGAGCTGAGTCAGACATGGCTTTGTAAGTCAAGCAGAGATCGCCTCTTAGTAAACAATATGAGGTACTTTTGTGGCCTTTCCAGCTGTTGCTTGTGTCTAGTGAGGTACATGCCAAATGGGGCATTATACTCAGTGATTGGCATAATGGGGGAAAAGTAGAGAGAGATGATGACCTCTTTCTTCCTGGATGCAAAACCCTTGATAACGAGATGTGCCACATAGAAGGACATTCTGACCACAATGGCAATGTGGTGGTCAAAGGAGAGGCTGCTGTCATCCTTTGTCCCCAGATCTCTTATAACGCCTTCAGTGTTCAGTGGACTCCCATCAATGTGGTAATTAGTGGGAACTGAGTTATACCAAGTTAGTAGCTTTTGGTAGGGTGAAAGAAGACTTTTTCTGGATATATTTTAGAGAATCAAATTACATCTGGTCTAAATAAAATTATTACAATAGAAATATGCAGAACTGGAACACAGCAGCAAGGAAACAGGTCTATGTTCAGTCATCAAATGGAAAAAGCACTGAATGGCATGTTTCATCGAACATTCTGTTCATCAAGCAGTTCGAGTAAGATCACATTACTGTAGGAGTCAGGAAATTTTTGCTGAATGGCATTTTTGATGTAATGCCATTCAGTGATTTTTCCATTCAATGACTAAACATAGACCCCCAAGGAAACAGTGTCTCTTTCAGACAAATGTGAAGTCAGTCATGGTACTAGGCAAAGACTTCCCTTACTAACTGTGGTATATTTAAAAGTACTGGCTGAAGCAGTCAGGCAAGATAAATCAGCTAAGAACTTGTCACTGCAGAAATTCCCATAGGATATCATTGTGCACAGATGATACATTTTGCTAATGCTATTGCCTTTTTTTCCAGAGTAGGGAAGATAGGAATGTGTTTCTGGAAGTTGGTTTATCTTGACTTGCTGAGACACTTTCTAACTTTTTCTTTCCCAGGTATTTATCCTGAAGGTCCACTTTGCTCATTTTTTTGATTGCTTACTTTCAAATATGTGCATTGTGCTAACTCCAAGATAGCAGCCTCATAGAGAAGGAGCATTTTTTAATTTTATTCCTTTTTTGGTAACGACCACACTTCCTCTGAGATGAAACAACATTGAAGTTAAAACAAATATTTAGGTAAGGGAGTTTAGACTACCCCCCCCCCCCCCATAAGGAGGTATAGTGGGGCTTGTACCATTAAAAATACCTGCTAGGTTATTATTTGCATGAAACCCCTTGCTATCCAAGCAAACATATATAAGCCAGTTGTGTATGTGAATTAATCAATTTTGTGCTACTATGTACATGCAGGAGTGTTTACAGCATGTGGAGATTGTGCAGACTTGATAGCTATGCATATGCTATTTGCTTTTACACTGAATGCAAAGTTAAACCAGCAATGTGATGCAACAGAGTAGTGCAAAGTGTTTAGGAGGATGATCCAGTTTCTGTTAGTTTCATATAACTCTGAGCATGTTTAGTAGGCATTTTCTAAAATATCTTTGTACAACGATATGCATTAGTTTGCTCTGGTCTCTGGAAAGGCATCATTACTTCTAAAATGTCAATAATCAATATGTGCTTTTTCTGGGCTAAGTAAAACTTGGTAAAGAATTGGGATTTTCTTTTTCATATTTAATGTATTATCTTCTCTGTCTTCAGATTTTTTAATTAAGAGTTGAAATTTACACAGCATTAGCAATAAGCTATGGAATAATGACCAGTCAAGAGTGTCCTCAAACATTTTATGTCTGCAAGTACCAAACAGGTGTTGAATATGCCTAATTTCATATGTTTTCTGGTTGAATAGTGAGCATGCTTTTAAATAGATGAAATCAGACTTAGGAACTTTATTCAATCAACCCCTTACAAAATATTGGAGATGATTCACTTCATTGGTGCTATGAACTATTAGCACATAAAATTTGAATACTGATGAAGAAATATTTGTAGGGAACGTTCCATGGTCATGAAGAGTATGACAGCGTAAGTCTGTGAGTTGCATACTGGGCTAAGTAAAAGCAGAGCTTATGTTTGCATTGCTACTCTACTAATCATTGGAAGATCAAGTGGGAAGACAATGACTTACCATTGGGGTCCTACAGGTCTGTAAAAAGGATCTTAAAAATGGGGCCAAGAAAGACAAGTTCCATATTAATAATTGGAAGATTCTGTTTCAGAACAAGCTGCACAGTCATAGCTAAAATATTTTGTTGGTAATGTGGCAGAGTTTGATTCTCAGGTGAACCATGAAGCATGCACACAATGGTGCTGCTGTTAGTCAGAACCTAAGGCATCTCATCATAAAATGTCTTTACTAGTGCTGTAAGAAATGGATGATGAAACAGATGTCATTACAAACAGGGCACCAAATCAATGGAGTACATGGAAGTATGAATAAAGTGATTTCCACTTTGATGTTTTAAAAGAGATTGCAGTTCTTCTCAGCAGTTTGGAATATGAGCTGGGAAGGGGTGATTTCCAACTATTTTAGAAAGAGTATCCAATTTTATTGATAAAGAGGGCTAAAGCCCTGACAATGACTTAGGTGACTTAGGCACATTTTGGAACTGGCATGTGTAAAGGAAAGGAGTGACAGTGCTTAAACCTGCTGACCTGTCTACAGGGAGAGAAGAGGGGTGTGTGCATGGGGCAAGATATCCCTGGATGAGTTACAGATGAAGACCAGGGATCACAACGGGTGGTGCCTGTCTACAAGAGAGTGCAGGGCCAATTGATCACATCACTCAGAGGAGTTACTGTGCATAACAAAGCCTACTGCACACTAACAAACTGGACTTTGATGAGCTTGCCGAAGGGAGGTATGACCGTAAAGTAAAACCTCCATTCTTCATTTCAGACAATGACACCTCTCCAGGTCTACTTGACCCTCACCCAAAGGATCAAATGAGCTGTGGAGGTCCAACACAGGGGAATAAGTAAGTCAATAGAGTAGCAGAGTGGGAGTAATTTTGATGGTCAGAAGAAGACTGGAGCAGAGAAAAAGAAAATATGAGGTATGGATTTGCTGTACAAATACACACCTAGACAAATATGTTTGCTTTTACACAGACATCAGACTGGTCAGTTTTCTGAGGCTGCTGGAATGCAGCCTATCTGGCCCTTGGCCTTTATCCTTCCAGAAGATAGTTTGGCCCCTCTATATATTCTCCATCTCTATCCTGCTGATTGTCCAGTACACTTTATACTCTGCTTTACCTGTCCCAGAATAGCACCCTTCACCTGCATTTTTAGTGAATAATGAAGCAAAGTATTCAATCAGTACCCCTACTTTTTCCTAGTCTTTTCTATTATATCCTTTCCATTTTTGCTCAGCCTGTCAGTGTCTTTCTCTCATTTTCCTTTCCATTATGTACCTAAAAAAAATGTTGTTACCTTTCCTGATCTCTTTTGCCAAGACCCATTTAGTTTGCACTTTTTCTGCCCTTACCAGCTTTGTTATCATTCTGTTGCCCACCTTGTACAATGCCTTCACTGTCTCTTTATCCCTTCATTTTCACCTTTTGCGTGCCTTGTATGTTGCTAGTTTCCTGTTCCTGTGTAGTCACATTGGCAATCTCATTTTATCTCTCCCTCAAAACATTGTCCAAAGATATGAGTACTCCATCCTGCCCATTCTTCTTTCAGTTTTCTCTCTGCCTCCTAAATGACCTTTGCCTTTTCTCTCAGCTCATCCTAATCCACTCTCTTAAAATCCCACACCACTGATTTGGGGTTTTTGGTCTTACCTTTCCATCCCACCAGTCTAAATCACACAGTGGTACAGTCATTGCTGGGCAATTCTTCCTTCACCTGGACACCATAACACCCATCACCTTGGTTAGGATCACATCCAGAATACACCGTTGCGGTCACAGTCATATAACGGTTGGGAGAATGCATTGTGGTTCAAGATCTGTCAACTTATGATCCTTTTCAGCACTAGAGCTTGGAATCCTTCAGTGTGTCCTAACAAAGTCAGACTTCCTAAGAAAGTTTGTTTGTCCCTTCTTTGTCACTACTTTTATGTCTTGGAGAATGTTACACAGTAGCATTCCACAAGCAATAACACATACTTCTAATTGACTGTTCTTGTAGGTAACCTATGCTCCAAACCTTCCCCCTCCCTTTCCTCTTCATTGATGATGCTCCCCTTCCATGCTGAATTCACATTTTTAATAACCTTTATAAAGATTGATATTCATTTCTAATTACCCCTATTCTGTCATTTCTGAACTAACCTATACCTTGGCATATCCATGTACAATGCTGTCTTGTCACAGGTCAGCATTTCTTTGATACAAGCAATGTCCATCCTCCCCTTCTGCATCAGTGATTGCATCTTTATATTTTGCTAATCAATCTCTTTGAATTGCAAAGTAATGCTGCCAGTAATGGTCAGAGTTGCCCTTGTTTCCTTCCACCTACATTCTGCTTCCATTTGTACTGCCAGTAATGGTCAGAGTTGCCCTTGTTTCCTTCCACCTACATTCTGTTTCCATTTTTTTCTCCTGTCTCTGTCTGAGTACCTACATCACTCTTCAGTTTTGTAAAAACTCCCTCCCATTCCATTTTGTATTACAAGTACAATCATTGAGATGTGACATTCTAACCTGGCAGTAAATCCCAGTCTGTTCTGGACTTAAACAGAGCCTATCCATAGCACTGAGCTGGTCTCTTTACTGCTACTACCCAATGTCCTTACTAATTCTAAGTTCTCATTCTTTTTCTGCTGCTGCAGCCAGTTGTCCTGCTCACAAATCCACCCTATCCTCTGCATGCTGACTGCTGGCACATATTTTTTATTTCATATATTTTACATTTGTACCTTCTGCACCGGTGAAGTCTGGCTGGGAACAAAGGCCCATTTTTAGCAGAGGCCTGGGAAGAAAAGCTTCAGTGCGGGTAGTAGAAATGAAATCTTTTAATTTATACACTATCAACAATATCAGGCAGAATACAATTAAAATAAATTTTACAATGTCAGAATAGATAAGATAGTAACTATCCATAGTTATTAATTAACTTATACTAATTATACTCTATATAGATATTCTTAAATATATAACTATACGATATGATAGATGCCACATTACAAGATGCCATAATATATGGAACTGAGTTACAAAGGGTAGAAAGCAAAAGGTTGATTCAGTTATGATATATAAATGAAATTAGTGGTAAAAGAGTTAAGAGAGGCATAAGTAGAAGAGGGGTTGGGTGCAGAGGAGAGCAGAGGTGTAGTAAAAGAGGAGGAAGACAGCAAAGATTTTAGGTTTATCCTTCAGATGTACAGCTACAGAGCTAGGATGAAGAGAGGTGTTTTCTTAGATGTGTTTTGAATGCCTGTTTGTTTTCAAGAAGCCTGATAGCATGTGGAAGGGCATTCTAGTAGGTGGCTACAGGATTATAAGGAAGGTCATGATGCATTTTGGGCTTCAGTGATACAGATATCTTTATCTTTACAGCGAAGGGTTTTGGTAGTTTGGTAATGCTAAAGCATGCCTTTTGGTGCTGGACACTTATCAAGGTAGTATATTATAGTATGGGCTAGTGGTAGCTGACTATAGTGGAGATGATGTGAGAGTTCAGTCCAGTTTAGTAGTTTAAAGGCAGAACAGAGCTGAGTTCTAAACGGGCAATTTGTAACAAAGTGAGCTATTTTATTACAGCATTGTTTCAGCTTTGTGTGGTGTTTGAAGGTTAGTAAAGAGTGGGGAGGCATGCAGTAGGTAAGGTAGAAGGTAGACTTTAGCTATGGTTTCTCTAGTTCTGTTTGTGAGGTAGGATTTTGTTCCATACAAAAGGCCAAGCTTTGGTGTTTTTTTTAATGATAGTTTTGAAGTGTAGGTCAAATGTCAATTCTCATCAATTGTGACTCCCAAGGGTTTGGTATTAGACACCTGTTTAATCAGGGTATTGTTTAATTAAATGATTTTGACAATAGTTTTGCTTTGGGAGAAGTTCTTCTGGGGAAGTTGTGAATTTTCTAGCCAGGATTTTATGAGCGTAAAGGCTTGTTGAGTAATTTTTTGAAGTTTTTATTGACTAGAGGCTGTGCAGATGACTGTAGTATCATCTGTATATTATACAAGAGTGGCTTGCTTAGAAAACATTTATAAGTATGTTAAACAGAAGGTCCAAATATGGAACCTTGTGGCACTCCTACAGTAAAGTGTAGAAAATAGATATATTAAGTATTACTGCCATTTAACTGCTTTGAATCCATCTGCTAGGTAGCTGTTAAAACCAAGAGATAGAGGAGGGGGAAGAGACCTAAAATGGAGTGTTTTAGTGATAGTTTATAGTGAGAGACAGTGTCAAATGCTTTGGATAGGTCTAGGAGTAAGGATGATACTAAGTTTCTGGTATTTCTAATTTTATTAATGGTATCAGCAAAGTGAAGGAGGGCAGTAGTGGTGTTATGACTGGGATGAAAACCATTTTGTGTGGATGAGATAAGATTGTTTAGGGTAAGATATTGAAGTCATTAGGAATGGATTTACTTTTCTAATATTCTAGATAATGGTAAAAGAATGGCAATGGGTCTGAAGTTGGAGTAGTCAGGAGGGGGTCCTCCTTTATAAAGACAAAGTAACTATGCCTTCTCCCAAATGGATGGGGCAAGTAATTCTAGAATGGATCTGTTTATTAATATAAATTGTGGATATAACAGAGCTTCAGCTGCAGTTTTTAGGAATTCAGGAGTAAGGTTGCCTGTAGCAGAGCTTGTAGTTTTTTTATTTTAGGAGATAATTTTCTTATGGTGAAGGTAGGGATATGTTTGAATGAGATGTGAGTTTCTATGGGGTTTTGCTGGTTGGGGTTGGTTTGATGGTGAGGTTGTCTTTGACAAGTGAGGCTACAGCTTGAAGGAAGTTTTAGCAACTGTGGATGATTTGCCTTCTGGGGAGGGTTGTTGACTTTGGCCTGGATTTAGTAGATTTTGGACTAATGATGAGAATTTTTTAGGATTATTTTGGTGTGCCTGAAGTAGTGAAGTTTTTGTTAAGTCTGACATTGGGTTTGGTTTTATTTCTTATTTGTTTGTAGTATAGACGTTTTCCTGGGATTTGTTGGCTTTCCATGTTTTACAGGCTCTGTCTCTAAGCACCATTAGTTGCCTACCTTTTTGGATAGCCCTGTTGCTGGATAAACTTTTTTCCCCTGATAGGAATATGCTCATTTAGCATATTGGTAAATGTTTTGTTAAATTAACTGATGGCTTTGTCTTAAGGAAGATTGTGTTAACATATTCAAATTGTATTGCATGAGAGTGGAGATGAAACTGTCTGCATTAAAACTGGATAGGTTACATACATTCTTGTATGTGTAATGTTTACTGGACTGCATACAAGCTTGTTTGCAAAACTGGGCAGTTGGTCACTTAGGCTGTCAGATAATGTGCCATAGTTATAGACATTATTGGGTTTTGTTGAGAAAATCCACTCTAGATAGAGGCCTTACAGGAGGGCTTGTTATATCTTGTCAGTCTACTGATGAGCTGAAGAAACCATTTAGCTTAATACTGGTAGTAGGAGTATCAGATACTCTTTCGTCCTAGACTATGTCAATGTCCCCAAGGATGATGGTCTCTTGGGGTATATTGGTAGATGCGCAGGATAACATGTCCTTCACTGTGCTGATTTTATTGCCAGGGAGAATATATAAGGCTATGATACACATGGTCTTATAAGAATTTAGCTTGAGTGAGGCAGCAAGAATCTCTGCATTATTGAATGAGGGGTGTTTTTTTTTTTTTTTTGATAAAGGGACATTTTCAGAGTTTTGGGTATATAATAGCTATCTTACCTACTTTTTTGGATATATGGTCTGCTTGAAGGATATTATATCCTGGAATTAGGATTTCAGTGTCTCTGAGTTTGGGTTTTAGTCACATTTTTTTTATACTGAGGATGTCAGGCCTGTAATGAGATATGAAAGCATGCAGTTTAGTTACTTTGTTACAGATGCTTCTAAGGTTAATGTTTATAAATTTTACACTTTTTCTGCATGAATGAGATGTTAAATTATTAATGGTTGTGGGGGGCATTATGGGAGAAGCTGTTGTGGTTAGACCTAGGTTGGGGTGAATGTCACCCAATAGTTTCAGACTTGGTAGGGACAGCTGGAATATACTGTGCCACTTGGTTTAAAATTTCTTCTTTGTGACTAATTTGTGTGCTGAATTACTTAATTTAAAGATGGATGTTAGACAGGTTGCAAAGGTTGTGGGCTACACTGAATGAAATATCGGAGTAATTGCCATTAAGAGCAATGGACTGAGCAATGAGCATTAGACTGGTATTGAGAAGTGTATGGTAGTTGGTTATGTGTGCAAGAAATGGGAGGGAAGTGACTTTTAGTACTTTGAATAGCATGCTAATTGTTATGTGAGTGTTCACTTAGTGAAAATGTAAACAAGATAATATAATTGGTAGATATTTGTAGCAGAAGCTTATTTGTGATTGTTTCTAGTACAAGGTTGAACCAGAATGAAATAAGAGACAGGTTCTGTTAAGAAATTAAAAAAATGCAATGTAATGCTGTATATGCCAGACTTGAATCAACAGTAATAAATAGATTATAAAGAGTGTTGGTGCTGTGGTATGTACTATTTCAAAATAAGAAATGTTCACTAGTCTTGTAGTCACTGCATGTGTGCTCTAATCTAATACCAGTCAAGTGTACAAAGGAAATTAATAAAGACTGCTGAAAAAACTGTCTGACAAATGTAGTGCAATACCTACAGTAAGTTACAAGTCTGTGTTCTGCAGAGGGAAGCAGCTACAGAGAATTGATTTCACTTGGGTCATGAATGGAAAACTGATTTTAAATTTGGAGCCATAAAGGCTATAGTTGCTAGAGAAAAACTGAGATGAGGACAGGGCCAACCAGGTACTTCTATGGAATGCAGTTACTCCCTCCCACAGATGGTTTTCCACCAAAAACAATGAGGTAGATTGTTTATGGATACAAAGATAAGCCCCAGGATTCAATAAAATCCATGTAGGCAGTGTGTAGAGCCTACAGGGATTTTATCTGTGTACACGGCCATGCTTCCTCCCTGGCAGTGTGCCATACATATTTATTAAGGCGCACCACTGAGGGAGATCATAGATAGATGGATATTGAATCCATGCAAGTAGCAGTATAGAGGCTGTTCCATACTGGTGGACTGTCCAGAACATGGTCTGGACAGGTAGTAAGCACAGGAATGCAATTTTTTAAAAATTATTTTTAAGTTTAATGTATGTTTGCGCTGCCCGGCATGGTACTTAGTGATGCTGAGCTGTGCTTATACATGTGCATCTGATATCTGTTATACTTGTAAAATAGAAAACAGATATATTAAATTTTTTTGGTTCTGCAGTGCTTAGCAATGTGCCAACCCTCGTAGCTTTGCTATGCACCACTAACAGAAGTCATAGTAATATATGTGAGGATATATTGTTTCCCTGCACTATCCAAGTGGCTAGACAGATTGAATGATGAGGTATAGTGTAGTAGGTCTTGGGATCAGTACTGATATGCTTTATGTATTTTTTTTAGAATGAGTCAGCTGACAGAAACATATATTTTATTTATCTATTTATTGACATTTGTTAACCGGGTTTGTCCAACTGGGCTTGTGGCCCATTTTCAGTGGAGACCCGAGGAGAAAAGCTCCAGTAATACATTTTAAAACAAGCACAATTTTAAACAATATTGATATAATAACAGTTATAGCAAAACGATTCACATATGTTGAGATACATACATAAAGTTAAAGTTGCATTAAAAAGAAGCTAAGTAACAATTTTACATTGATATAGTTCAATGGGTCAACAATGAATATTTTTTGTTTGTATAAAATTGTGCAAATGCATAGTAGACACATTGGAGAGAGAGGTGTAATGAGGTACTAAGTATGGTCCTTTTGCAGATACATAAAGGGAAGGAAGACTAGTTAGGGTCATGGCAAGGGCAGGTTCTGGAATTGAGAAAATAAGCTTTTAGTTCATTTTTAAAGTGTGAGATGTGGGAGATTGAACGTAAGTCAAGGGGAAGTTTGTTCCAAGCATGGGCAAGGGAGTGTTTGTAGAGTAGTTTGCCTAAAGACCTTTTGGGTGGTAGATATCAAGTAATTGTTGGTTAGAAGTATGGAGGGTCCGGGATGGGATGTAGATGGAGACTAAGGAAGATAAAGATGGACAGAAGGAGGGTTTATAAAGAATAGAGTGTAGCATATGAAACTGATAAGATAGCAGAAACTGTGGAAGTTCAAGCCATTGAAGAGAGTTTAAAGAACTGCAGTGGTGTGAGTTGTATGGGGAGTTAGTAATGAATTTGGCTATTTTATGGTAAGTCTGTTGCAGTTTGTTTAGAGTGGAGGCCTGGATATTGATAAGAACTGGAGCGGCGTATAAGAGGGGAGGGGAGGAGGAGTGCCTGGCCCAGGGTAGGTCTAGATTCAGGGGTTAGGAATTTAGGAATGTACACATCAGTGTAATGTAAACAGAAAGATAGTTATATTTAGCAAAGCTGCATGATGCTCAGCCTTGCTTAAATGGTCTCTGTGGGTCTGCACAGTGCTCAGCTCCATGCAAACATGGGTAACAGTCCACCCCCATTTGTGCACTGTGTAGCTTTGCTAACATTTGGTTAAAAGGATTTTTATGAGTTTGCTCGAAGCTAAGCAACACGCTGCTTTTTTGAAAGTTGCAGTATGACATGTAAAGGCAAGATTGCATCCCATATAAAGTCCAATATGTGGGAATTTCACACCATTCATTGGAGTTGTCACTTGACTGCTTATATGCCTGGTGGTGTTGGTGAGGGAGCAGGATTTCAGGCACAGAGGTGGGGTGTGCAGGAGTCCAGAGTATTTTTTGGACTCCTGGTTCACAACTATGAACCCCAGCTGCTGCAGAGTGATTTTCAGGGCTCAGAATGTAAATCTGAGGCCTGGGATCAGCTGGCTAGGGACCTTACCAATGCTACTGGTATCTCCCACACTGGTGAGAAGTGTCATCACCACTATGAGAAGCAGAAGCGAAGGAAGAGAGGAATTTTGGAGACCTGGGTCCAAGAGGCACAGGCCGGATATACCCCACAGATATGTAAGTATCTTTGCCAGTGATTTATAAGTACACATACTGAATATGCGCAAAACTGGTATGCATAATGCTTTCTTTCACTTACAACAGGTTGCAGATGAGTGAACTCACAATATTCAGTCTCATGCATAGCATCTAGCCAGGATGAGGCGTGTGTGTGGTGAGTAGGAAACAGCAAAGCAATAACCTAATGTATAATGCACTGTCAAGATTAAAAAGTAGTTACAGATTTTTCAGTCCTAAGAGTCAGGTATAACATACTTGGGAACTGTAATATGTTTAGTAATTTGTCAGTGCCTACCTGAAATTGTAAACCAAGTTAAGTCAAGTAAACATGCACTATTGTGTAGTATAGCTTACAAACATCAGTTGAGGTTGTGGTATACTGAGATTAACAGTCACCCTTCTGCTGTAATCATTGTGTGAAATATGCTGTAGATTGCACACAGGTACTGACAAGGATAAATGGGTTATTACTTACAGGTCTGACACAGCTGTCCATGTTGTACATGTCAGAATTTAAGCAACAGCAATAGGTAGATTATAAAGGGTGATGGTGTTGTGATATGTACTGCTTCAAAATAAGAAGCAATCACTAGTCTTGTAGTCACTACATGTGTGTTCTAATCTAACACCAGTCAACTGTGCAAAGGAAATTAATAAAGACTGCTAAAAAAACTGTCTGATAAATGTAGTGTAATTAAGCAATTAAAATGTATTCAACTTCAAGCCTAATATTCATTTAAAACTAACAAACCTTGTATAAATAGAATATACAAAATGAAAATCAATTGTATGTAATACAAACCAATAATAGACAGCAAGCAAGCAAGGAAAAGTGTATGTTTAACTAAAATGTGTGTATAAATTATCAGTACGATGTAAACACCACACATAAAAGGATTTATATATATATATATATATATATATATATATATATATATATATATATATATATAACATTAAATAATGTATATATATATATATATATATATATATATATATATATATATATATGACAGCCAGCCTTTATTCTCACAAAATGAAGACTTTCCATCAGCGATTGAAGGACAGCAGCAAGCAAGATTTATTCCTTCTACTTCAATTTCTACTCCTATATCTAGTGCCACGTCTCAAAATGATTTAACTATCTTGATCAATCTTCTTATGGCCAAAGTTGATAACTTGTCCCAAAAAGTACAAGAGACAAGTGGCCGTAATTTTGACACGCAAGCGCAAACATCATCAGCGCTAAATATTTTACGTACTTTTTCTCAAACAGGAAGAGGAAATACGCCGCCTGGGGCAAACAGAGAGAGGGTTGTAGAATCGAGCCAACAACCCAGAGTTAGCAACAACGCGAATGCTGCTTTTGCGCCTGATAATAACCCAACAGAAGGAACAGTAAAATTGTCTCCTATGCCAAGTCTATCTTCACTTTTGGAGAATAGGGATTTTTTTATGTCTGGACATGATGTTGTTGTACACGCTCAGGAAGAAAGGGCGAGTTCATTTTCAGACAATCTAAACACTTTTGATTTGAAACTTTTTCACTGCAGGAAACTGCAGCTGGAGATATCTTATCTCCGTGAATGCGTTAATAAACACATTGTCCCCAAGGGTTTGCGCCAATGGCGATACCCAGCGGGGATAATAAGGAACTCAGATTTTCATAAAGAGCTTCTTGGTTTGTTCGATAAACAGGGGACTGAGTTTATGGAGTCTTTAATTTTTATCTAATCAAAGTCGGAACATTGCAAGAAGATTTGATCAAACTTGAAGTATTTTTACAACAGCATGTAGACTTTTTTAGATATAGGTATGATTATCAAAGAGTCCTTTCTAGTATTGAAGCTTCAATCAGTAAAATGGTGAATAATAAAAAACGTAAAATAGAGAGAGATATCACTGATTATCAAAATCATAGGGCTTACCCCCCACCACCATTGGGACAAGTTGCTGCTTGGAGGCAGCGGTCCATAGAGGAGGAAGCTAATTCTAATCAAAACACTAATGATGTTGTGGAAGAAGGTGAACCACAACCAGTTCATAGAAGCGAACGGATTAGGAACAATGGGGCAAATAACAATCATAATGGGACTAATACCAATAATAATGTTCGGGTTCCAGATGAGGGGGTGAATGAAGAGGAAACCAATCAGGGTTTTCACAAGGTTACTACCACAAGGAACACAACGTCGAACAACAACTATCGAGGACGCAATCAGAGGAAGAAGAGGGGCAACCAGCGGAGGCGTTAATTGCAGACCAAATTGACTGTTTTAATGCTTTATCTTTTATACAGAGGCCTACAGTTCTGTGTAATTCCAATGGGGATTTTAAAAATTTAAAATTTATGACTACATGGTTTTAACAATAGAAGAAAGCATTGTCAATTTCTTTGCGAAAGGGTTGTCCTTCATCCCTGACAAGAAATGTAACCTTGTGAACATCATTGTTGATTTAAAGCTGTATGTTCGCAAGTTGAATCTTACATCCCTATTAGGGAATACTCCCTCACTACTTAGCACTCATAGGGTTTCTAGCATTTTTAACCTACCACTTAATGGTACACTTAGTGTCTTTGAAAAAATATGTGAGCTAGACCTGAGGGCCATGGCCAATAAAAAATATTTTCCTCTTGGGGAGAAAAAATGGACAAATTTGAACGTCAACAATAACGAACTGGCATTCATTCAGTTACTTAATGAATGTCAAGTTCGAGTCATGGCACCTGATAAGAGTGGGGGCCTGATATTTATGGATAATTTTGAATACGAAAATAAAATGTTGGAGTATCTAAATACAGGTCCTTATGTGCTTTCAAGTGTAAATGAGGTTAATATTGCTAACAAAAGAATCAAGGATATGCTGGATGACTTGTTTTTAGAAGGAACAATAGATTATGATTTACTTCAATTTCTCATCATGCCAGCTCCCAGAATTCCAACTCTTTTTGGCACTCCTAAAATTCACAAAAACCTAGCAGATCCTCCTTTTAGACCAATAGTCGACGGGAGAGGGTCTGCTACGTATGCTTGTGCCAAATTGGTTGACAGCATTCTTAAGTCATTATTGAAACAAGAAGCCCAAATATGCAGGGATTCCTGGAGTTTTCTTGAAATTTCAGCAAAATCTCATACGACCCTACTTTAATTTTCCTTGTTGTAGATATCAAGGACCTGTACACTGTTATTCCACATAAATTAGGAGTACAGTGGACAGTTGATTTTATGCTCTGAAAGGGAGCATCTAATGATCAGATGTACCTGGTGGAAACGTTGTTAGACATCATTCTTTCCAATAACTTTCTAATTTTCAAGAACAATTACTATCTTCAAACCACTGGGATTGCTATGGGCTCACCGTGCGGATGCACTTTTGCTAACAGTGTTTTAGCATATTGGGAATATGAATTCCTTTTTCAAAATGAGTTATACCAGGAAAATGTCACTTGGTACACAAGGTACCAAGATGACATGTTCTTTTTATGGAAAGGCTCTTTAGAATGTATTCCAGCATTTATTAAGAGTGTATCCGAAATGTTACAGTTTCTTGAATTCACTTACTCCACTAATTTGGATGAAATATCTTTTCTTGATGTAAAAATAAGCAAAGATTATGATTTGAGGAAATTTAGGTCAACTATTTTTAGGAAAACTAAATTTTCTAATACTTATCTACATTTCACCAGTTCCCACCCCACGCATCAGAAAAGAAGTGTAGTTAAGGGACAATTTGTCCGGGCGGCCAGAATGGTGTTTGATCTATCAGATTTTGTGATTGAATGTGAGAACATTCAATCTATGTTTATAGCACGGGGATATCCTCTTGGTTTTGTGGAAGAAATAAGGCAAGAAGTTTATATAAAAAGAGAGTCCGGACATTTTGAACCACTACTTGGAGGGGGAAATATGGTAAGTAGGATCAAGAACAATAATAGTGTGCCTAATATGAGTTTTCTCTTTACTTACTGTATGGATGCTCAAGGTATAAAGAATATTATTTTTAAAAATTGGAGGATAATTATGGATGACCAACAACTGGTTAAACTGGTAGGTGATAGGCCCACAATTACTTACAGGCATGGTCAAAATTTAAAGCAACTTTTAGAACAGACAAAAATTAAATCAAACAAGAAGAGTTTAGGGATGAACAGGTGTGGTACCTGTCAATATTGTAAACATACTTTAGCTGGTACTATCATTAATATGGCTGGGAGAGAGTATCGTATTAATGGCTCATTTAATTGTAATTCTAAAGGAGTGGTCTATGCGGCATTGTGTAAAAAGTGTTCTGCTTTTTACATTGGTAAGACCGACAGACCACTCAAAAAAAGAATGTATGAACACCTTTATGCCATTGAAAAAAGAGATCTGAACAATTCACTGGCAAAACATATTTGTCAGAATTCAGATCATTCTTTTCATTTCTCTGTCCTACAACAGGTAAAACCTCATGTGGGGGGGGGGGGGGGGTCCTTGGCAGTTAAAAATTGGAACAACAAGAAGTTTTCTGGCATATTCGTACTGCTTCCTATACGGCCCCAGGCTTAAATGAGATATTGTCTATTAAATGTTTTTTGAAACTAATGGCTCTAAATAGATAAAATTTTTTTAAAAATGGGAGTGTTTAGCGTTTTTTGTGTATTTTTTATGGTATATATATATATATATATATATGGTTCCCATTCAGAAGCCTGAAACATCATAAGCCTGAAAATCAAAATCCTGAAACCAAAAGCCTGAAAATTCAGAATCCTGAAAACTCAAAATCCTGAAAGACCAAAATCCTGAAAGACCAAAATCCTGAAACTCAAAATCCTGAAAACACAAATAATGCTAATATGTCACTATAAAGACACTAATATCTACCAACTGACCCTGACCCTAACCCTAACCCTAAGGTCCGTCACTATCGCACACTCACCTGACCAGCCCTAAACCTGACTCACTTAAACCTTCTAACCCCAATATTTGTCACTATTGCATACATGCCTAACCTGCCCTAACCTAACTCACTTAAACCGCCCCTAACCTAAAATAAAACCAACCACACTTACCTGACCCCAGCATGACCTAACACCACAGGGCTAACAATAGCAAAGCCACAATGACATCAGTATGTCTATTTTGTGTTTTCAGGATTTTGAGTTTCAGGATTTTGGTCTTTCAGGATTTTGGTCTTTCAGGATTTTGAGTTTTCAGGATTCTGAATTTTCAGGCTTTTGGTTTCAGGATTTTGATTTTCAGGCTTATGATGTTTCAGGCTTCTGAATGGGAACCATATATATATATATATATATATATATATATATATATATATATATATATTTTATGATATACATATATATATATACATTATTTAATATTTTATATATATATATATATATATATATATATATAAAAAATCCTTTTATGTGTGGTGTTTACATCGTACTGATAATTTATACACACATTTTAGTTAAACATACACTTTTGCTTGCTTGCTTGCTGTCTATTATTGGTTTGTATTACATACAATTGATTTTCATTTTGTATATTCTATTTATACAAGGTTTGTTAGTTTTAAATGAATATTAGGTTTGAAGTTGAATACATTTTAATTGCTTAATTGTTTGGAAATAGTTGTGATGTCATAATTAATTGTGATATTTAACATGCTGAATGGCTTTTTATTTTTGTAGTATTTTGTCTGAGGAAGGTGGGGAGAATCTCTCTACCGAAAGCGCTTACAAATAAATGGTTATATGTCTGGAGTCTGCCTAGCCTTTGCTTTAGTACTTCGTTGTTCCCCACTTCTTTTTTGGTTCAGTTTTCTATTTTTGTGGTTTACAAATGTAGTGTAATACCTACAGTAAGTTGCAAGTCTGTGTTCTGGCCAGTTTGTGTCAGATAATGCTACACATTCTACCCACTCAAAAAGCAAGTTGTATGGGTAAGGTAGCTGACATTATGGCCAGATATGCATGTATAAATACCAAATTTTAAGGTACATTAACAATAAAAGTTTAAAGCAGGATTGTGCAATGAGAAGTAATCTGTTCAAGTAACTGTGTAGTATGAACATGGAAAATAAATAAAACAGGTTGACCACGGCTGAAAAATCCAAGTATACGTCCACTTTCAACAAAGTATTCTTTAATAAAGAACAAGAGTAAGCACTTTCACAATCTAAAACAACTGATCACTTCATCAGACTCATTAAAAATTTATTAAAACAACAGTTTTTAAACCAAATACATCCAATCAAATAGAACTATTCTATGACATCATCCAATGTATTTAAACTAAATCACTAAATTATTCTAAAATAAAACAAATGTATGACTGAGTATCTTGGGCCCTATTAAAAACAATTTAAGTATACTATAATTCTTATAGATACACATATCATATATAGAGCTAATACATAAAAACCATAAAACATTATCGAGCTGTTTAATGTTTTAACGGTCTAGATTTTAAAAAAGGTTTCAGAGAGACAGCACTATTTAATCCAGGGGGCTTATCTGCTTGGAGTAATATGATCCATTTCTGTTCTGCTTCTTCTACTCTATTTTTAATGACCCCTCCCCTATTATTGTTACTTATTATTTCTATGACCATAAAGTTGAAAATATGTCTTATATTCTTTTCCTCTATGTGTTTTGCTAAAGCATTTGTATCTCTCTTATTTCTTATATCTCTAAGGTGTTCAAGAATACGTTCTTTCAAGCATCTATTAGTTTTACCTATATAGAATGCATGACATATAATACAGAAGCCAAAGTATACTAGATGCTGTGTTCTACAATCAGCATAAAAATTAACCTCAATGGTAAAGGCTATAGTAGGGTGTTTGTATGTGGATTTATTATATAGGTACTTACATGCCATACAGTTCCTACAAGGAAAAGTCCCTAGCCTTTGTGATTGCTTTAGTTGTTTATTAGATGTTGATTTATAGCAAAGTTGCCCTTTTAAAGATTTTTTATTTTTAAAGCAAAAGCTAGGTCTATCATCTAGTACATTTTGTAACTCTGGAACTGAAAGTAATATGTTACAGTTTTTTTCAATAATACTACAAAATCTTCTAATATCATTAGAATAAGTTATAGGAAATCTGACTTTCATAGTAGTCATATCTTGTATATCTCTATCTTCATCTATAATATCTGAGAAGAAAGGTTTACATCTATCATCTCTATTTTCTATTGTAAATTTGATACTGTTATTTATGTCTTTTTTGTTATAGCCTCTAGCTATACAATCCTTCTCTAATATTTTTACTCTATCATTAAGGCCTTCATTGGTATTATGTAGCTGACTTGCTCTCATAAACTGTTCTTTTACAACATTCCTATGTACATATGTGGGATGCATACTTGATTTATGTAAGATATTTTTTCTCCATGTGGGTTTCCTAAACATTCCTGTAGTTATTGCATTTAAATCTGTCTTTCTAACTAAGACATCTAAAAATTCTATAGAATCCTTAGAATACTGACATGTAAATCTAAGAAACTCCGTAGTATTTTGTAGATATTCTATCATCCCTTGTAGTTCCTCAGTTGTACTTCCCTACAATAAAAAACGTCATCTACAAAATGTATGTACCATATAATTTTTTCTGCATACATAGTATTGTTTACCACATATTCATTTTCCCAAGCTGCCAGACCCAAACTGGCATAGCTGTTGGCACATGCCGTCCCCATCGCTACGCCAATTTTCTGTAAATAAAATTTTCCATTGAACATAAAAACATTATTTTATAATACAATATCTAGTAGTTCGTATATCAAGTTAATTTTTGTATTCTGGTAAATCTGCTTCAAGTTCAAAATATCACGTATTCTTTCAATACCCCATTCATTAGGTATTACTGTAAATAATGAGGTAATATCCATAGTTACAAATGTATAGTCTCTATCCAGGTTTGCTGTTTTATTATATAACAATCTCAGAAATGTTTTAGTGTCTCTTAGTATAGTATCACATAAACTAAGAATCACTTGTAAGTTTTTTTTCAACATAAATGGAGATAGCTACTGTTGCCCATCCCTTACTGGAAACAATGGGTCTCATGGGGGGCTGATTAATATGTTTATGAACTTTGGGTAAGCCATAAATAACGGGAACAGTCGGGTATTCTATTTGAAAATAATTAAATAGCTTCTCTGATATTTGTTTGATAACTAGCAAATCAAATACATAAACAGATACTCTATCTATTATGCCTTTTATTTGTCTTTCATTAATTTGAACATAGGTTTTCATATCATTCAAAAGTTCTATCATTTTCTCATGATAAAATACTTTGTCCATTACAACTATACTGCCCCCCTTATCAGCTGGCCTTATCTCAATGCTTTGAGATTCCTTCAATTGTGTTAATGCTTCAATCTCTGATTTATTCAAATTGTGAAACATAGGTGGAAGATTTTTAGCATAAGTTTCTCTAATTTCATTTTCACAGACATTAGTGAAAGTTTCAACAACTGAGTGTATTTTGGAGACATATACACTGGGTTGTTTAAATTTTTCAATTTTAGGAATTCCAGTATTCTTAAATAGGGTTTTCAGTGTCAAAGTATGAGAAAATAATTTCAATTCCTTTAATATAGCTAATAATGCTGTTCTTTGTGCTGGAATGAAGTTTAAACCCTTGTTCAGAAGAGAAATTTGTGCATCAGTTAAACAAAAGCTAGATAGATTAATTACCAAGTCTTTTGGTTTTTGCTCCTGGTTGTCATTATGTTGGAAGCAGTTCCCCGTTCCTTCTGTTGTCGCGTTCTTCCTCTCTGGTTCTTGCTGCTCGATCTGTCCCTTATAGGTAGCACCTTTTTTAGGACAAAAGGGAGAACAGAAGTTTGTGTAGCTTCTTTCTGTTCCAAAAAAATTGATGGAGTGGAATTAACTTTGTTTTCTGCAGTTCTATTTATAAGAGTCGATGGAGAGGTTTCATTCATAGCATCGCCATTTTCAGTAACGGGCGGTTCTACATATCCATGTCTGACGTTGATGTCAGTGGTTTCACCAAAGTCTCTATTTAAAGGAACAGTACCACTTTGAGTAAATGTTTCAGAAACACTCTGTTCTCTCTGAGGTCTCAGTATTGAAAAACATTCTCCTGGGCCATGAAAAGACTTCTTTACATTGGAAGTCATTAAGATCATGTTGCAGCTTCTTCATCTTAATATTTTGAAGTCTCTTATCATAGCCTTGTATATTATCGGCTAATTCATCTAGTTTACTTCCTATTATCTCTGTAGGGAAATTATTGACCAGCTTCCCTTGTAGCTTTTTTATCTCATCTGCTAATTCCTTTTCATAAGGTTTAAAAAATTCAATAAGCAGATGCATATAATCATAACTCAACTGCGGGTTCAGTAAATCCGGATATGTGTCTCCATATGTTGGCATATTTAGTACCCTGAGACCTCTCGGTACTATCTTATATCTTAATGATGCCTCTAAATGAAATCTTTGCCACTGTAGCCTTTTAAAACTATACATTTTGTTCTCCAAGACTCTGTAAAGTTCTGTGAATATTTTATGAGTATCATAGTCTATTTGCTTTCTATCACTCACTGGAAAGATTGGATTTAGCATCAAAGGATTAGAGTCTATAGAAAGCAGTCCAACAAGTCGTTCACATTGGCTCCTTTTAATATTATAGTTGCCTTCAGCCATGTTTCAGTCTCCAATCACACAATGAGAAATAGTAGTAAAAAAAGTTCAGAAGACTGGATTAACACCCAGTTTACACCTCAAGGCGACAATGAACATGGAAAATAAATAAAACAGGTTGACCACGGCTGAAAAATCCAAGTATATGTCCACTTTCAACAAAGTATTCTTTAATAAAGAACAAGAGTAAGCACTTTCACGATCTAAAACAATTGATCGCCTCTTCAGACTCATTAAAAATTAATTAAAACAACAGTTTTTAAACTAAATGCATCCAATCAAATAGAACTATTCTATGACATCATCCAATGTATTTAAACTAAATCACTGAATTATTAAAAAATTCTAAAATACAACAAATGTATGACTGAGTATAGAAGCGATCAGTTGTTTTAGATCGTGAAAGCGCTTACTCTTGTTCTTTATTAAAGAATACTTTGTTGAAAGTGGACGTATACTTGGATTTTTCAGCCCTGGTCAACCTGTTCTATTTATTTTCCATGTTCATTGTCACCTTGAGGTGTAAGCCGGGTGTTAATCCAGTCTTCTGAACTTTTTTTTACAACTGTGCAGTATGGCTATATTCATTGCATGTGTGTTCCAATCAGACACCAGTGAACTGTAAAATGGAAATGAATAAAGACTGCAGAAAATATTGTCTGCTAAATGTAATGCAATACCCACAGTAGGCTTCATGCCTTTAATATGGCCATTTCTAGTCAAATAATGCTGTTTATTCCTCCCACTCCAGGAACAAGGTATATGGGTAAGGTACCTCACGTTCTGGGCAGATATCCATGTGTATAAGTACCTGATTTTCAGGAGCACTATCAATAAAGATTAAAGCAGGATTGTGCCTTGATAAATACTCTTTTACAATAAGTGTGAAGTATTCCTGTATGCACTGCCATGTCTTTCATAATCTGACAGCCATCAACTGTTACATTTAGTGCACATTTCCTTGAGTCACAGCTTGTGGGCTCTAATCCCATGGCAGCCAACTAAAAAATCAGTCGACTTCAGTTAGTGTACACGAACATACCTCTCAACTGTCATGATTTTTTGGAATGTAATGAGTAATGCGATTGTTGATTATCAGATAGATTAAATTACTTGGAATGCAATTTATTGGCTAATCCATTTACAGAACACCTTGGTAGTAATGTATGGCCACACTATGTAAAACAGCTCCCTGTAGTTGTGTACCTGCATTTGTTAGTGCCTGGCCCATACTGTGCCATGCTAAGAGGTTGAGAACTATGTACATGTAACATCATCTATACAAGAATTGGAGTCACTGTACATACAAGTGACACTGTACACTTTTAGAATTTGTATTAGTAGTCTGTGTAGTAATATCATCTGCAAAGTCACTAATGGTATGTTTTTCTCTCTCACCCCACCGCTTATCTTCTCAAATTTATTATTATGAAATGTATTAATGTATTTCTGTTATTTGTTATTATGGTTTGATATTAATATGTTCTGTTAAACTGTTATGTTTCCCTTATGGGTTATGTAATACTGGTTTGCTGTTAACATGCTTACTGTTATTTTATTTATTGTTGTGTTCCCCATAATATTCCTTAATATGTATTTGGCTTAATCAATATTATCTTGCATTATGATAATACTAACAATGGTTTGGTTAATACTTATATTACCTTATGTTTATATCTAATTTACTACAGTGCAGCAAGGTATATTCATAGGTTCATAGGTAGGTACTAGGCTATCTGCCCGAGGACATTTATAAGCCTAGCCAGAGTGTGTTGGCTTTCGCCACCCCATTGATTAATTAACTGATCCTCTGTCAAGCAGAGCCAATGAAGTGATCCCAGAGTTGTACTTTCAGTTACCCATCCACTCGTCAAGGTTTCTCTTGAAGAGTGTTAGTGAGGGGCTCTGCCTAATGTAGTTTGGAATTTTGTTCCAAAGCATGGGGAGTCTTTGTGACAGGGATCTATCCTTCCAGCATGTTCTATTTATTATTGTGATGAGGTTTAGCTCACTAGAGCACGTAGCTCACAGTGACTTGGATTTCTTTAGGTGGAGCATGTCCATCAATTCTGAGTTGGACATGGCTTTATAAGTCAGGCAGAGATCACCTCTGAGTAAGCGATATGCCACTGAGTACAGCCGGAGTTTTTTCAGTCGGGCTGCATAGGACATATGTTTGAGGCCAGTAATCCTCTTGTTGAGGTGCTATCGTGGTCTTTCAAGCTGTTGGAAGTGCCTTGTGAGGTACATCCCAAATGGGGCATTGTACTCTATGATGGGTCTGATGAGTGACGAGTGGAGGGGCACTATAACTTCTTTATTTCTAGATGCGAACCCTTTAGTAATTAGACGGGCCACATAGAAGGATTTCCTAACTACTTTGGCAATATGATTGTCAAAGGAGAGATTACTATCTACCTGGGTCCCCAGATCTCTTATTACCTCTTCTGTATTAAGGGGGCTGCCACCTATGTGGTAATTCGTGGGTGTTTTGTTTTTTCCAAACAGGATGACTATGCATTTTTTTGGCATTTAGCTTGAGGCCATGACTTTGACATTGGGTGTCCGTCTCAGTAAGGCCCTTTTGGAGGATGTCCGTGTCAGCCAGAGAGTCAATATGGCTCCCAGTTTGCAGTCATTAGCAAACTGTACTTCTGAGAAGTATATGCCGAACAGTAGGGGTCCCAGGACCAAGCCTTGTGGGACACCACTTGTGACTGGTTTAGAGTCGGACCTGGAGCCTGCTATTCTTACCGTGTGAGTTCTGTCTGTAAGCCAGTTAGCAACCCATCTCGTGATGTAGGGGTTTATGTTCAGGCTGGTGAGTTTTTCTATAATACAGAAGTGGGGAATGGTGTTGAAAGTCTTGGAAGAGGTCAGGGTAGGCTGTGTGAACCACCTTTCCCTTGTCTATGGCCTTGGTGACTGTCTCAAAGTCATCCAGGTTTAGTAGGCATGATCTGCCCTTAACAAAACCAAACTGGGTTGGGTCAAGTGTTGAAGGTTCCTAATGTCTTTTCTAATGAGTTCCATGATGATGTGCTCCATAGCCTTGCAGACCAGGCTAGTCAGGCTTATGGTGCGATGGTTACCAGGGTCAGTTGGTGGCCCGTCCTTTGTAGAGTGGAATAACCATTGCTGTGTGCCATTCTATGGGCATGTAGCCTGTGGAGAGGCTGAGGTTGAACAGCGTGTTTAGGTGGGGTGTTAGTTCGTGCAAGACACAGCCTGGGACACCATCTGGCCCCATTGATGCTGTGTTTTTGGCTTTTGAAAAGGCTATTTTCACCTGTGTGTCTGTGATTTCCAGGACACTACACTTTTCTGGTATTGTTATGGGCCCTTTTGGGGGTGAGAGGGGGGAGAAGTTTGCACTGAATCTATTTGCCGGGATGTTGGCAATATCAGTAGGTTCAGTATATTTTGTGGTATTTTGCACTAGTTCAGTGCATATCTGCGAGTTGCCACTTAGATTCTTAACATAGATAAAGAAGGCTTGGTGGTTATCTTTTGAATCCTTGGCTATTTTTCTTTAGAAGTTAGCCTTGGATGTTTTTATGAGAGACCTTAGTTTCTTACTGATACTGATCAGGGATGTCTTTCCTTCTTGGGGTTTGCTTTTTTTCTGAACTAGTTTCCTCCTTCTATTGTATAGCCTGTTTATGGCAGGGGTCCACCAGACTGGTTTCCTTCTCTTAGAGGAGAGAGTCTTGGTTTTGCTAGGGATGGCATGACCCATGCATCCTTGTAGGTGCTCATAGAGTGCATTTATAAAGGTTTCTGCATCTTGGGCAGCATTATCCTTTAGCATGGGGGCTGTGAAACTTACCACCTCTGTCTTAAGTAAGGTGAAGTTTGCTTTAGAAAAGTTGTTTACTGTGGTTTCCTTAATTGGGGGTGGTGGTGGGGTGTGGATATCCAGCGTGATTAGTTTATGGTCTGATCTAACCAGTGATAGGTTGACCTCCAGTGTGGAACACCTGTCGCCCATGTTTGTGATGACCAGGTCCAATATGTTTTCACCTCTGGTAGGGGAGTTTACCAGCTGATCCAGGGCATTTCAGTTGATGAATTCCAGGAAACGGTGGGCGTGGGAGTTTGTACTCGAATAGTTTCCCCATTTAATGGTAGGGTAATTGAAATCGCCCAATATTAGTGTGTTCAGTAGGACCTTTATGTTTTCCACTGTCTCCAGAAAGGTGGAGTGGTGGTCCTGGGTCATGGAGGGTGATCTGTAGCAGGCCACAATTTGCATTGAAGATTTGCCCGATGTTAATTGCACATGGATGATCTCAGAGGTATCCTGCTGCGCCACTAACCTGGAGGTGTAGGTATCCTTGAATAATATGGATACACTCCCTCCTTTTGTGTTTCAGTCTGTGTTCTGTGGCTAAAACATGTAGTACGAGTTGTAGCCCGGTAGTGCTGGGGTGCTCTCTGAAGCCTTGAACCAGGTTTCAGTTACTGCACAGATGTCGATGTTGTCCATACTGAGGAGTGCTTTGAGCACGTGCATTTTGAGATTTAAACTCCTGGCGTTGAGTAGCATAACCCTCAGTTTTTTTGTTCATTGTGCTGTTTACAGAGGTGGGTTTGACTTTTGAGCCTTGCCTAAAAAAGGCACTATGTGTGCAGCAAGAGCCTTGGCCAGTATTTGAAAGCCTAGGGGTGACAGGTGCAAGCCATCTCTTGTGAAGCAACGCAGCTTGTCGAGCATGTCGTCCCAGGCTGACAGACACTGAATCCCCTTTGAATGACACCAGAAGCTTAGCCAATTGTTGAAATTGATCATTTTTTCTTTATACTGAGGTATCATTCTTGGTGAGGGCAGGATGCTACTAAGGGTCAGAGTCATACCAGCCTGGGCTACGTGATCAGAGAGCTCTTCCATGTCTCTTTTCATGTAGTCTAGGGAGGTACATCTTAGGTCATTCACACCAACATGAACAATGACAGAGTCATATTTGTACTTGTTCTGGAGTGACCTGAGTGCTTGTGTTATGTGGCGGATTCTGGCTCCCGACAGGTAGCTACCAGTAACCTTCTGCTT
Source organism: Protopterus annectens (assembly GCF_019279795.1). Classification (NCBI taxonomy): domain Eukaryota; kingdom Metazoa; phylum Chordata; order Ceratodontiformes; family Protopteridae; genus Protopterus; species Protopterus annectens. The sequence goes on from NC_056725.1 coordinate 53,314,040, forward strand.
GTCCAGCCTATTGAGTGGGACATCAGTGTGCCTGACTATAGAGTCACCTATTACTAGTGTGTTAGATATGTTATTTCGCCTTAAGGGCTGTGATTCTGCGTCACACTGAGTTTGTGTTTTATGTGTTGTCTGGTTTGTGATGGGAGGTGCAGGTTGTCTGGGTGTCTGCTTTGGAGGTCTCTGATGCTTTTGCAGGTTTTTTTATTTAGAACCTCCAAGTATAATTTTGTGTATTTATGTGTATTTTTTGCCAGTGCTGGTTTAGTAGGTCTGTGTGTGGCTGGAGGTGTGCTGCAAGTGTTAACCTTCTCCTCATGACTGTCTGTTCCAGTCTTGGGTGAAGAGAGCTTGGCCTCCAGTCTGGCTGTATAATTGCATCTCTCGCATATGTTAGTGTTTTGTGGTAGGAGGAGAGGGTTGTCTGTGTACATGAGGCAGTTGTAACATTGCCTCAGGATACCCAGATTCACCAGCTGGACTGGAGAGTACACCTGAAATTGCCCTTTGGTCATGCCTGAATAGTAGGGTGAGCTGCTTAGTCGCTTGGTTGGTGAGGGGTGAATAAAGAGCCTTGTCCTGCTGGGCAATCAAGTGTCAGGCTATATTAGTGCTTGCTATTAGGTCTGAGCAAGTGGTGGGCGGTAGGATGCTTTTTGAGTGCTTAGGTTGAGAGTTAGACTAGTTTCAAGGGAAAAACTGAAGAGGAGACTTAGTGGAGCCTTGAATAATTTAACCCTAGCTAACCGGCACTGCATGGCATGCAAAACCATGCAAATGCGGTTTGTATAGCAGGGAAATGAAAGATATAGAAATTAGCCCAAAATGGCCAATAAACTACTAACTTCTGGGCTGAAACCACTCCTCCAGGGACAGATAGGCTGCTCAAAGCTCCCCTCTCTCACAGGTGAACAGAGAAACTTCCTTCTATCCAAGTAAGGTATGGGCAATTCAGAAACACAGCCCTGAATTCAGCACTAACCTGAAAACTGGACTATACTAGCTTAGAAAGGTGGGAAACAAGGAATTTTTTTTTTGAAAAGATAAGGCAAAAACAGTAAAAAATACACTTAAAACAGCTTTAAATGACTACAAACGATCAGAAAAGGCTATTGCACATTAGTGTGTAGCCTACAACAGTTAAACAAATTATTTAAACAAAAAACAACTTCTTAAAAGTGCAGGCAGTCAAATAAGTACAATATGTGAAAAAAAACAAGCTTTTAAATCACAATAAATGCTGGAAAATTAGCTTTTAGTCTGAAAACAGTTAAGTACAACAAGAAAGTACAGAAAACTGATACTTAATCACTCCAAAGTCTCTCTTCTAAGCTAGAAGGCTTGTATCAGTTTAAGGCTTTCTAGTGCTTCCCAGTAGGTTAGTTACAGGAAAGATGGGAAACAAGCGCAGATGTGGTCTTTTAAACCAGAAAGTTGAAAGAGATGGACAAACTGTCCAAATGGTCAATAAACTACAATTTCTGGGCCAAGAACCACTCCTCTTGTGATAGACAGGCTACCTAGTGTTTACCACTCCCACTGATAAGCTGGAAGGCTTTCTTCCAGCACAGAAAGGTTTGCAGGGCTCAGAGGCTTACCAACAGTCCTGGATACAGCAGCTCTGTATCTGGACTAGGCTAGTTACAGGAAAGGTGGGAAACAAGCGCAAGTGCGGCTTTTAAACCAGAAAGTTGAAAGAGATGGGAAAAAAATGCCCAAACGGCCAATAGCTACAATTTCTGGGCCAGGAACCACTCCTCTTGTGGTAGATAGGCTACCTAATGCTTACCACTCCCACCGATAAGCTAGAAGGCTTCCATCCAACATAGAAAGGCTTGGGGGGCTCAGAGGCTTACTAACAATCCTGGATCCAGCAACTCTGTAACCGGACTAGGCTAGTTATAGGAAAGGCGAGAAACAGGTGCAAGTGCGGCTTTCAAACCAGAAAGTTGAAAGAGATGGGAAAAAACTGCTCAAACAGCCAATAGCTATAATTTCTGGGCCAGGGACCACTCCTCTTGTGGTAGATAGGCTGCCTAATGCTTGCCACTCCCACTGATAAGCTAGAAGGCTTTCCTCCAACACGGAAAGGCTTGGGGGCTCAGAAGCTTACAAAGAGTCCTGGATACAGCAAATATGTACCTGGACTAGACTAGTAATAGGAAAGGAAGGAAACAAATGCAAACACAGGCTTTTAAATCAGAAGGTTGAAAGGGATGGAAAAGCTTAGCAAATGGCCAATAAACTATCATTTCTGGGCCAGAAACCACTCCTCCTGTGGTAGATAGGTTACCTAGTGCTTACCACTCCCACTGATAAGCTAGAAGGCTTCTCTCCAACACAGAAGGGCTTGTAGGGGCTCAAAGCTTACCAAAAGTCCTGGATACAGCAAATCTGTACCTGGCCTACACTAGTTACAGGAAAGGTGGGGACCAAACGCAAACTTGGACTTTAAACTAGAAAGAAGAAAGAGATGGAAAAACTGCCCAAACGGCCAATGAACTACAATTTCTGGGACAAAACCCACTCTTCACATGGTAGATAGGCTACCTAGTGCTTACCACTCCCACTGATAGGGTTCCTATTACCTAATCAAACTTCCAGAAGGTCGAACACCAGAAGTTTAAACTTGGACGTTCGAAAGTTGAAAATGCCGAAGCCGCAGAAGTCCAAATTCTTTCCCAGGGAAAGAATTCGGTTGGACGTTTCTGTGGCTTCAACATTTTCTCCACTGTTGTGCGAAAGTCACGGAATCGGTTAAGGTAAGTGTGTGATTGTGACGGATGTTGGGTTAAGGTGCGGGTAAGATAAGTGTGCAATAGTGACGGACTTTAGGGTTAGGGTGCAGGTAAGGTAAGTGTGCGATAGTGACGGACTTTAGGGTTAGGGTGTGGGTAAAGTACGTGTGTGATAGTGACAAACTTTAGGATTAGGGTGCGGGTAAGGTAAGTGTGCGATAGTGACAAACCTTAGGGTTAGGGTTTGGGTTAAGTTTAGTGCATAGATAGTTGTGTATATAAGGTTTAGTGTAGGTTTATAAGGTTTTTGGTGTGCTTGTGCTGTGTGTGTGTTTTTCGGAACAGCAAATTTTTTCCCCTGGAAAAAAATTTTCTGTTCTGATATTTCAGTGTCATCACATTTCAATCTTCCAAGTTCGAACATCTGGTGTTCAACCTTCTGGAAGTTCGATAATGTAACAGGAACCCGCGCTGATAAGCTGGAAGGCTTCCCTCTAACACAGAAAGGCTTGGGGGGCTCAGAAGCTTACAAACAGTCCTGGATACAGCAAGTCTTTATCTGCACTAGACTAGTTACTGGAAAGGCAGGAAACAAGCTTAGATTTTTTTTTTACAGAAAAGCAGCTAAAACAGCAGTAAATACAATTAAAATTGCAGTTCAGTCTAGCACACTTTACGGCAAATACAGTTTAAATAAATGCAATTAAATTAACAAATGACTAAAAAACAAGTGTAGAAGGCAGTAAATTAGAAGGCTACTAACAAGCAGTAATAAGTGCAGAGTAAGAGTGACTGAACAGACAGCATGCAGAACAGCAACTAAGACAGTTACAGTAAGAGCAGCTGAATAAAATATGCATATATTTTGTTTAGTAGGCCAGTAGGTTTTTGTTTGGTAGGCCAGTTCCATGAAATCCACCTACGTTTCCTCCACCGGCCATGGCAGCGGGACCTAGTATGCCTGAGTCACAGCCTGGTGTTGTCCCATTTGCTGTCCTTGCACTACCTGCAGCATCAGTTAGTTTCCTCCCCACAGGCTGGAGCTGGGCCCCCCTCTGGGAGCAGAGGTGCAGGGGGTGATTTTTGTCACCCATCAAGAACTGCCAGGTATGGTGCACAGGACGGTTGTACAAAGTTTCTGTGCACACTTGTGCTGGATGGAAGACATGCTTGCCATCCTGGTGGGGCAGCCTCACCCCACATGCCAGCCTCCACCACTGCCAACCCAAGGGCAGTGAAGGAGGGGTGCTGACAGTCTCATGGGTGGGGGCTTGAGTTGCACTGCTACCATGTGGATGACCCTGGGACTGTGATTCCACAACACACTCACCATCCAAGGTATTCACCCTCTCTTGTGTCACACACCAACCCAGTCTGCTGTCTTGTGTATCTGCAAATGCTTCTCAACTTACTTCTCCCAGACATACCTATGCCCCTTCCCCAACATTCCACTCTCACCTTAAAAAAAAATAAATGGGCACCTGTCCTACAAAAAAATATTGCCCCATAGAAAGCTCTCCATTTCACATACATGTCCACTGGACACACTTAATTTGATCCAAATGGATTGGCAATGCAGTTATCTTGTCATCAGTCCAAATTCAGCTAAAATTTCTGTCACAGTGTACAGTTGTTGCTAATGAAGAAATTGATAGCTATGGTTCTTTCCTACACCCATCCTGTGCATCTCTACCTGTCTTTTGCTATGTTTTTTCCCCTGCTTGCACCCCTTTTCACCACTGTTTTATCTCCCCATTTTACTTTTCTTTAAAGATTTTTTGTGTGACGTGACATGGAGCGTCGCTTCGTTTAGCTATGCTAAATAGCATTACATTGTTATATACTTTGTAAAAAATATTAATCACATTCTAAATGTACACCTGTGCCCTATTTCAAACCCAGGACCATCACACCTGCACAACAGTGGCTCAATCCATCAAGCCAAACAGCTGCTGATTAACACAGCTGTTTAAATGAAAACATAATAATGCTCAAGTTTTCATCCAGTGTGTTTAATCGATCCTGCACATCTTGCTGCACTGCTCAAACCAACTGAAAGAAATATAGAAAAATATTACTGCAATTAGTACTCTACTAGGGAAATGCATCACTCTAATGCCACACACACAACAATGAATGTAAGTAAGGTATGTAATAGCAGGTAACAGTGCAACTATATGTACAATATGTAACAATACACTTGCTACATTAAGGTAAAATAGGATTTAACTGGGAATCTAATAGAGAAATACATCATTCTAAAGCCATGCAATCTAGAAAAACCCATAAATAAAAGTGGGACAAAGGCCCAAAAATAGAGACAATTTTCCAATATTGCTCTTACAAACTTAGAAGGATGATAGACTAACAGGTATTGATTTAGCATGAATGTTCTGAAGTACATGGAAGTTTGAAACTCACATGTCTGTCATTATTTTCTGGCTTTAATCTTTAATATTTAACACTCATTTGCCAGAAAACTACAATGTAATGCAAAACAGGCATAAGATATGAGGGCAAAATCTTGGACATTCTGTAAAAATCTGTACAGAGAGGTATGCATGTAAGTGCAGCATGTAACAGCAGATAACTGTGGAATGATATCTACAACATGTAAAAATACAGTTGCTGTCTCAGTGACAATGGCATTCACTCTGTAAAATGTATAGCAAACAATACTTTTTGGTACACATGGTCCTGGGTTCAGCTACAGCTGCGTCTACCAATGAAAACACATGTATGTGGATATCACCATTTATATATTGTCATGTGTATGTCTGTCTTATCACCTATATATCCACCCAAAGCAGCACAGATGGAATGTCTGCATGTAAGCAATAGAACACAAAGGCCTACAGTTAGGACCACTCAACTACTAGTACAACCCTAGAAAGTGCAGAGGATGTCAGGTAGCCTGAATTCCTACAGGATATTGAAGTACATACTGACATTGTGGCCCAGTAATATGACAATGCAACCCACACCTTGGCACCTGTCCAACTTTGTGACATGATGGTTAATCCACCCCTTACCTTTCTCTAGGACACACCAACCATTTTGCCTTTGATTATGGTACTGCTACTGTTGGCTAACATACTTACCTTAGACACATGCCTTAATTTGCAGTGGAATGGCTACCGTCAATCTGGCTCTGCCTCTACAACAAGGCTGCCACATCTCCCACATTTACTGTTGGAGACTGTTGTCCTCCAAAGTGTTCACACTCTTTGCCTATGTCTATTGTCTACAGCATAAGCTTCAGCCAGTACCATACACATCTGTATGTAAAATGTATCTGCTACAGATGTACTCTCTGTGATGATGTATCTTTACCCTAGTAATTTCCAGCACAACATATAAGAAAGGGATTCTAATCTACATGGAGGCCTTATATCTTGTTCAGTGGTTGCATGTCATTGGCTGATTATACTGCAAATTAGCAGGGTTGGCTGCAATTAGCAGCTCAGAAGCACAGATTGGTTAAGAGCCAATCACATGGTAATTACAACCATGTTAAAAAGGCAAACAGCTAGCTAGGGGAACCAGTCTGTATGAACGTTTCTTACACAGTAAATGCATTGTCACAACCTTTATATAGCTGCATGTATCAACAAAATGTTATTGTACTCTATCAGATATGTAACCCTTTTGTTTACAACATGATGCATATGTGTGAACATAATTAGGGGTAATGGGGATTACAGCATAATAAGCCTTTCTGAGAACTGTAATGTTTACATGTCATTGATCTCCAGATTTGTTACATCTACAGAGCAAGTACAGTACAACGAGGGTGGAATGTTGTTTGTCAATGTGGCACACTGGTCTCCTGGAAATATGACTTTATACTGGTTGTAACTGCACACTGCTGTTTGTTTGGCACTGTTGTTTTGACATATTATCAGGGGGCTTACCCCTTAGGACCACACTACAATGGACTCCTTTGTTAGGTGTGTGATCATATAGCAGTATCTGTCATGGCACAAACAGGAGTAGCTGACTATTGCTAATATCTTAGTTGCATCCACACCCTTAGTATGTTTGCACACTGCAGAATATGAGATGTGTGATCAAGCAGTGGATACTGCAAGTCATTCTGTTATTACTGTATCTCTACACAGTGTACTCCCATGTATGTGAGCCTGACATGTGCTCCTATTTTGTTGTCTTTCAGGGAAAAATGCATGCAAGATGCCGGGGTCCTTTTACAGATACCAAGAATGATATAATCCTGGAAGGCCTTCATCAGCAACATGAACTCCTACTGTCCAGGGGGATGCAAAACAGGGAACAGCGGGCAGCATTGTAGACTGACCTGGTACATGATATTAATTCCCTTGGTCATCAGAGCAGGACATATGAGCAGGTTTGAGACCATGCGACTGACATGATAAATGTGGCACACAGAAGAGCAAGATATGTGGCCAGGGATTGTGGTGGGATGGCCTGCAACAGAACAACCAGTCACAGCCACTGAGGAATTCCTGGTGAACCTAGGAATACACAACAGCTCCCAGGCATCCATCACATTGTATATCATGGATGTGGGTGACACAGTTTCCATGCCAGAGGAGCATCCAGGTAGGCTTAGTTTGATCAACACTGGAATACGGTAGCATTCAGTGTGTCAGGGTGTACATAGTTTTACATGGGTGTCAGGTGTTTGATTTTTTTGGGGGGTTTAACTGCAGTTTGAATCTTATACTCGGATTTTGACTAACATAATTAACATAGTAGCTACTGTAAATGTGAGATATATGGATGCATTATCCTGTTATAGTGCAACATACAGTGGTGTTTACATTACCTCTCCCTCAACTTTTCACAGTTTCATCAGGAATCAGACAAAGCCGTGGTCCTGCTCCTGGTAAGCACAACAATCTTTTGATACAGATGTAGATTTATTGCAATGTATTCACTAAAGTGTCATCCTAGGCCTGCTGGCTGGATTGATGTACTGGCAGCATGATTGGCAACTGCACAGATATTTTCTGACTGTACACACTTTAGAGTCAAAAATATGCCTTGTAGGTGTGGCCATACTGATAGATGTGACAGTATTGTCAGGACATTACAGATTGCCATATGTGTCAACAGTGCAGAGTGTTGACAAATATCAACAGTGTACCTCATTGTTGCTGAGAGATTGTTGTTTAAAGTGCTTTTATTTACAAGTAACTACAGATGTTTGTTGGAAAATAATGTCATCCTGTCCTACTAGATGAGGTTGGGGGTTAAACAGGTCCATAATAGTGACAACAGTGTATATAGCTTAACATATATTACAACATAGTACTGCAGAGCATGATAGTGCATGTATTAATGTACTGGATTTCCCTTTTTTATCACAGGTGACCAGGGGGGTTGGTCTCTGTCTCCTTCACAACCTGATGTAAATGTCTCTTCTAACTCTGGTCATGATGGTGGCCAAAGTGAGGCACAGGTGGGAGTTGCAGGGGCTGAATTTGTCCTAGAGGTTTACATCCCTCTACCACCCTCATTATCACCATACACAGTCAGTATGCCTACACATACCTGTTCCCTAGAGGCCACAGATATTGGACAGTCAGAGAGTGGAGACATTGAACAGGAAAGTGTGGCAACTATGGTTGCAGTGAGTGCTTATACTGGCCAATACTAAAGAGCTGGGGAGGTTCCACACAGGTGGATTTATAGGGGTGTTCGTAGGAAGCCTGCCATCTTTCCACCACCTGTTGCAAGTGTCTCACCACAGGTCACTCATAGTATGTTTCGGGCCATCATGGAGGCACAGACACATTCCAAAAGGAACTCCAGATGAATGCTCAGGGTTAAGGATGCAGCACAGTCTGACATCCGTGACTGCCTCCACCGTGTTCCAAATACACTTGCTCAGTTGACTGATGCAGTGAAAAGACGGTGGTCTCAGACAGATGGCACACTATCTGCCTTGGGACATACATTGTGTTGGAACATCTGACTGGAGTTGAGCATTGGACCCATGGATGTAGATCAGCAACTACATCAACTGAGACTCCATGTGGTTGTACACAATCATGCTCCCATAGTGGCAGTACATTCAGCGCTCCAGAGGATAGTGTGCTGTCCACACTAAGATGTGGCTGGCCACAGGCTCATGGTCCTAAGTGTTCCTGTGGAGGACACAGTCCCAGCAGTAGGGCTAGCACTGTGCTTGGCTGTGTTCACGCACATACTCACACACCACTTTCATAATCAGGCCACTTACAGACACACATGGCACATTTCCATGGCCAATATTGCCTGCTTCCCTTCCTGACTCACACACATGTTTTCAACTAATTGGGTCAGCCTAGGCCACCTGCATTCCCATACAACACCCTGTGTAAATCATGATATCTGTGCCACATTCCTGTCATCCTCATCATCAAAGCTGGGAAATGGAGCTATGTTTATGATACACATGGTGACTATAGCAATTACTATGTATTTGTGCAACCCATTGTTTCCTTTGACATGCCACTTGTACTGCTCACTGACAGATACTGTATGCTGACATATGTAATGAGTAAATCACATCATGTTGAATACCTTACATTGTATGATGTCGTAATGGTTGTATACTAACACAATGAAAGGTGTCTCATGGACCTGTTTATGTTTCAGTTTCAGCATTCTGTGTGAGGCAGCTATAGACAGAAAGTGACAATAAACCCATAAATGTCACAGCACAGAATGGAATGTCGGCACAGAAGAAATATGTCTTCAGAAAAGTACAGCACTATAGGTGCATGGCGCCATAGTTTCATATGTGTATAACAGGCTAACAAGGACAATGGCTTCATTCAGCCTACTCATGCATCCCTAATCTCTGACAAGGTCTGATACCCTTGATAAGTGTCAACATGGTTTCGGGAGCTAACCCATCTACAAGCTGTAGTGACGGAGATGAGCCATCTACAGTTTTACTGTGGCCATTACTCACACTTGTCCTACACCAGTTATGATTGTCTTGTTCCTCATCCCATTGTGTAACTTGCACATGATGTGCGTTAGAGAGGAAGTGTGGTGCACATGCAAAAGGAGCCTGTTACATATAGGGTGTAGTGTGTGTGTTACATACCTGTCTCTCCAGCATGTAGTATTTATACCATAGTGAAGGTGTAGACAGTGAGAGTTGCAGGCTCTAGGTCCGACTCTAAACTGGTTACAAGTGGCGTCCCCCAGGGCTCAGTCCTGGGACCCCTCCTGTTTGGTATATACTTCTCAGGAGTACAGGCAAGCACAGGAGGACTATGGCTGACCAAGTTCACAGACGACTGCAAACTGGGGGTCATAACTGACTCTCTGGCTGATACAGACATCCTCCAGAAGGGTCTCACTGAGATGGATACCTGATGTCAAAATCATGGCCTGAAGCTAACTGCCAAAAAGTGCATAGTCATCCCCTTTGAAAAAAACAAAGTACCTGCAAACTACCACATACATGGTAGTCCCCTAAATACAGAAAATGGAATAAGGGATCTGGGGACCCAAGTAGATAGTAATCTCTCCTTTGATAATCATATTGCCAAGGTGGTTAGAATATCCTTCTATGTAGCCCACCTAATCACAAAAGGGTTCGCATATAGTACAAAAGAGGTTATTGTGCCCCTCTACTCATTACTCATGAGAGCCATCATAGAGTACAATGCTCCATTTGGGATGTACCTTACAAGATACCTACAACAGCTAGAAAAACCACAGAAGTACCTCACCAAGAAGATTACTGGCCTCAAACAGATGCCCTATGCAGCCCGACTGAAGAAATTCCAGCTGTACTCAGTTGCATACCACTTACTCAGAGGTGATCTCTGCCTGACATACAAGGCCATGTCCAACCCAGAATTGATGGACATGCTCCACCTAAAAAAAAAAAACAAATCCCTAAGAGCCACACGCTCTAGGGATCTAAACCTCACCACAACAATAAATAGGACATGCTGGAGGGATAGATTCCTGTCCCAGAGACTCCCCATGCTTTGGAACAGGATTCAAATCTACATTAGGCAGAGCCCCTCACTAACACTCTTCAAGAGAAACCTTGACGAGTGGATAGGAAACAGAAAATTTACCCCAGGGATCGCTGCAGTGGCTCTGCTGGACAGATGCACAGGAAACTAATGGGAACTAATCTAAGGGGGCGGTGAAAGCCAACAAATTCTGGCTAGGCTTATAGATACCTTCAACCAGAGAGCCTAGTATTTACCTATGAACCTCTGAACCTAATACATGTGTTAGCCCTGTCTTGGATATGCAGGACATACACAGTGGGATCTCACACCTCCCTGCATGGCAGCCATACACCTCCCCTCCAAAGCATGTAGGAGACAGACTACACATAGGATCATAGGATCATAGGAGATTACTGAGCTAATGGCCCTGGGGCCCTTACAAGCCTAGCCAAGAGTTTATCCCCAAAAAAGAAACCTCAATCAGCACCTGTCACCACTGTCAATGAGGGACACAGGTGGCACCCCTACATTTGTTACCCAGGTAGATTCACAGGACAAAGAGTCCCTTTTCAGGTGTGAACTAGGAATACTGTCTGGTTAAGTGACTGCTGAGGGAATCAAACCCTGTACCACAGGAACTACAACTCACAGCCCTGGCTCTCTCTGCCAACAGCTGAGCATGTACATATTACCTTCATGGCCTTGATATGGTCTGCATAGGACAAATTATCTACACTATGTATTGGTTTACCATGGAGCCTCTGTGGGTCTTACAGTTGTCAGATATGCCTGTGTAGTGACATAGCAAAGGTGCCATTGCATCCATAATAGGCATGATGATTGGCAAATACAGTATAACAATGACAGTCTGGGATTTACAGGACCATTCCATTCTCTATAGGTTGTACAAAACTGAATTAATCCCCACATCTTCATGACCAGTGAGAGTCAAAGGCTAGAGCAATCCCTGTGTTCATAAGTCCCTGAGTAATGTCTCATCTGTGTGTGGTGTGTGGGCAATACTATATTTTGCAGGGGTGGATGACTTCCAAAATGAAAATATTGTGCATTCCTTGGCATTTACTATTTGTCAGTGTCTCAGACAACAACTGAATGGGTATCTCAGCCAATCCTGGATAACTGTTGGTTCTGTGTGGGATTTAATGTCATCTCCTAATCTGCAAGCATCTACAAATGTAGGCAGTCAGAGGTCACTGGCAGTGGCCATGAGGGCAGAGAAGGGAATAGCTAGCAGGGGTACTCCATGAATGATTGCTGAGGGAAGACAACTGGTGACTTGCCTCATTGTAGCGGTAGACTACCCAATGCTATCTTCCCAGATAATGACTATCAGACACTTGCCTATCCACCAACTGACATACTACTTTGTAAATAACCTATGTGATTTTTCATCAATGTCTGATGGCCTAATATTGTCAAATGCCTTATCAGGCCATGGTAGATGGAGTGAGTCATATTCCCCTCATCCATTGCATAGTTTAACAGTTAGTGAGGTCCACAGGGTAGGGTAGGCATGATCTGCCCTTGATCAAAACAAACTGTGTTTGGTACAGTGTCTGTAGGTGTACAACATTGTTACTGATCATTTCCATGATAACTCATGTCTTGGCTTTACATATCAACCGACTGAGAGATCTGGGAACAGTGCATGGCACTGCCTGCTAGTTGTCCTCTGTGCAACTAACTACTGCAGGTACCTACATCATGTTCTCCAAGAAAATATTCATCCAAGGTGTCTGTGTCTGTAGAGAAACAATAGAGGGAAAGGTAATACATACACCCTGTGAAGGTAAGGCAGGAGGTTTTACACAGGTATACTGCAGCTGGACACTACTTAACCAGTGTGTTCTGAAAGGACACAATTACCTTGTGAAGACTGTGGAAAGCAGGGGAGTCCTCTGAATTGCTGGTGACTGGCTACTACTAACACAGGTCTCACCACAACCAGTCTCTCCTGGGATATCATGCTCCAATACTTTTTCTCTTAGCAGAAACAAAATGTTACTATGAAGCTCATGATGAGAAACAGGACACATAGTTGTCCCATGTCATGCAAGGCTCTGTAGGCTTCACATTCCCTTTTCCAGGTAGACACTTTAATTAGCAACCTGAGCACTCACTTGACTTTTGCACATTTTATGCATTCTGCTCCAGGGTTGGTGGTGTTTTACTAGGGCACTGACCAGATGGTGATTGGGAGCACAACTGCAGTGTCACAATATAATGTGCAATTTCCAGTGACATAGATGTACAAGGTTGCTCAAACAAGTACCACAGTGATGCTGAGCCATATTATGTGACACTGTCACCACAATTCATGCTTCTCGCCCTTCAACAGCTTAATGGTAGATATCTGAATGACATGGTTCTGAGGTCTACTGCAGAGGAGTGGCCGCCTTTGGCCAAAGTATGTCAACCTGCCACATGTCCTAAGTAGGTCATACCTTACAGTTATGTACCTGGAACACATGCCTGTATTCCCACATCATGTCACACAACATCCAGTTTGCTGTTTGGTTGCTTGACAGGCATTGTGGACTTGAAAGGCCAAAGTCATGTCTGCAAAGTTGAACAAGTCCTCTGTGCATGCATGAACATCCACATCTTCACTGCAAGGAGTGCCTACAAACACAACACTGTGTTTCAGGCTGTCAACCCCAAAGGTGTAGCAGCATGACCCTAACTTTGCTGGACTTACACAGTTTCACATTTGTATGTATAGTATTGCGACCAAGCCTAATAAAAGGATTATGGTTAATCCAAGGCCACATGCCTGGCAAAGCATTGTAATCACACAAACATGCTATGGCACAGTCAAGTGCTGTGTTACCTTAGGGGGCATACATGAAGGTGACAACATGTTACATTTCACCATCTGTCATGACACTGCCTCATGATGGCTTGCTGTAATGTACACACAGGCATGACTATAACAATGACTGCCGATGAGATGTGGAAACTGCCCCCACCTCTGTACTCTTGTGCCACACTACATGTGAGACGTGACTGTATTACAAACCTTGATTCCATGGTGTCTCACACACCAGTCAGTACATATGGCAATAAGCATTATGCCAACATGGACAGCTCACCTCCTGCCCCACCCACACCCACAGCATACACACCTTCAGGTATGTAGCTCCTTACCAGACACTTTCCCAAACAGACATCTCAAAAAATAATATGCAAACTCAGTACATATAATCATACCTCTGGAGACCACAGTACACATAATAGCTCTTGCACCACTGTCTCACTGGTCAAACATCTGAGGCAAACCATAAAATAAAACCTATAATTCATAGGTGACTACATTGTGAGACACATTGATGTCTGTGCCAATTGGTTACACATCTGAAAAGTCACAATTTACCTGTCTTTGGGTTGACACAATACACCATACCACACATTGACACAAGTCAATGAATATCAGGTAACATACTGGTGATATATTTTCTGCAGGTGTATACGACTTGGGACATACATCACCGGAATGTATGCAGACACATGACTGAGTTTAGATACTCTGTGTCTCTCATGGGTATGCCCATAGCTTCCAGCTGCATTTGACAGTCACCTAGGATGATGGCTCAATACACTCAGAAAATGATGGACATCAATAATTTCCTTAGCATGTGGTGCCATTGTAAGGGGATCCCACTACATGTCCATCTGGGATGACTTCCTCAACACACCTCAATGCTTGTTCAGAGATGGTCTTCATCTGTCACCCCTGGGATGTTGAGTACTGGTCACAGCTGCTGAGACCCTAACAGTGCATCTTACAGGCACTGTCTGGACAGATAACTGTCCAATGAGAATGCTATCTTCATACAACATCATGGTTATGCTTCTAGATACTAGGAATGGCAACACTAAACCCTGCTCTGTGGAAGGTGTCCCACCTTGGAATATGGAGACATTTGTGCAGTCACAGACACCTGGGTCAAGGCTGTGGACAACACCACAACCATACCAGACAACACATCCTTCCACACATGCAAACCTCAAAATGACAGTGGGCAAGGTAATGCAAGTATTGTATACATATTCATTAAGGATAGATACACATGCAGATTGGTGAACAGTGATTTCCTAGAGACACTGCAGGTGCTATTCATGGCCGGAAGTGCATCTAATCTAGCCATTGCCAGCTATAGGAGCAGCTCCATGAATCCAGACACCCATTGTGCTTATTTGAAAGTACTTGTGTCTATCAAAATACATCAGTACACCTTGGTTTTGGGTTACATTATTTATTTTACATTTGTTTAATGTGAAAGTCCGATTTGGAATTAAGCCAATTTTCAGCGGAGGCCCAGGGAGAAATGCTCCAGATGCATATTTTTCAACATGGGAGGAAACTGGAGCACCCAGAGGAAGCCCACACAAATGCAGGGAGGACATGCAGACTCCACAAAGAAGGCTTCCCAGCCAAGAATCGAACCGGAAAACCTCTTGCTGTGAGGCAACAAAGCAACCGCTGCACCACTGCACTGTCCAAGAGATGGTGACAAGAGACAAGAGAGAAATAAGTAACCACCAACTGTGCTGGTTAGTCATGCATAAGCTCACTTGCCCAAAGGTTAGTCCACGTCCTTCACTACAATGCCCTGGACCAGTGATGTGACATCCCCACATGGAGAGCCAATGTACTGCATCAAGTGTTTACTAGTATGAGTGACCACTGCAGCCGCTCTACTGTGAGGTTCTCCCTGGTGAGGTCTGACCACTGATGAGTCTCATTAAAACTAAGTTTTAGACCTACGCCCCCCCTGCAGAAAATACAGTAATAAACATCGGCAAAGACATTTATAACCCCCTATGGGATGGTTTACATAGCTTTACATAGCACCTCCCCCCCCTCAGATGGAACAGGCAAGTATGTAAGCTCTACATGGCACAGCAAACCTGCCTGGTGGACAACTGCCATTAGCAGACTGGACAATAACAGGTGCACATTGCTGTGTGATAGTTGGAGTGAGGGTGCCCCCCTAAAATGAAGGCACACCCTCCTCAGCTAAAAATCATTCCTTATCAGGACAGTTGAAGTGAGGGTGCCCCCCCTAAAATGCAGTCACACCCTCCTCAGCTAAAAATCATTCCCTATCAGGACAGTTGGAGTGAGGGTGCCCCCCCCTAAAATGGAGTCACACCCTCCTCAGCTAAAAAACATTCCCTATCAGGACATCTGCAGGGATACCCTCAAACATACCTACTTGCTTGCTTCCTTTTCCACCCTCCCAGTCAAGGTGAACCCTAGTCAAAGGTATTTGGAATGAGTCCCTCCTAATGCTGTGACTGGAGTAGACTGCCCAGGCAAGTAGTGCTCCTCTTTAACCATTGCAGGTTTCACCCTTAGCTGTGGCCTCTTTCCCATCCACTAAGATAGGATATAACCTCTTGTGGTAGTTTGTACCCTTGTTGTCTCGAGACAACTTACTGCAGGCATTTTCTCATTCCCACTTACTGGCTCTCCCACCTTTTGTTCCCCCGCCATATGCTACATGGCCCCATTGGTTGCATTTAAAACATTTAACCCTTGGTCCTGGAAGTGTACCTTGGACTAGTGGCTTCCCCTGCTACTGGTGGAATCTGTTGGGGCAGTCTGGGCTGCCCACTATGGGTTCCCTTAGACCCGTGAGCAGCACTGAGTGTCCCTTTCCTGTACAGTGATGCCCTGCTTGCTAGGTATAGGTCTCTCTTCTTCCCCAACTCATCTGCAGTATTGCATTGTCTATCAGCTAAGCAGATTCTCACATCCTCAAGCAATGTGCTAAGGGCTTGTTCCCTCACCAAAAGGTCTGCCAGCCTTTCAAAAGTGGTGACCTGACATCCACTCACCACCTATACTTAGTTCAGCAATAAATTCACACACACTTTCATCTGCTCTGCTTTGCATCTATGCTCACAAAACTTTTTTCTATAAGCTTCAGGTCTAAACTTAAAAACATTCTAACAAACACATTTTGGCTGTATTATAATTTAAGCAATCAGTATCAGTTTAGAAATTGCAGTTACAGCTTTAACATGGAGTAAGGTGGCCAGCAACCATACCCAGGGCCCTTGTTCAATATTATACTGTTTACATACTCTCTCAAACATATGAATGAAACTATCAAAATTATCCCCCTCTATAAATTGTGGAAGAAATTTACTGACCTGTGTTGCTTCTGGGGTTCAGTTTCTCCCTTCCCCATTACCTCCATGACTCTGGCAAAGAGTCAGCATCTCCTTTTTATGTTGCCTCTGCCTCTCCTTCTCCTCAGCTTCCAGGCATAGCAGTTTCTCATTTTCCTCAGCCTGCAGACATCACAATTTCTCAATTTTCCTCAGCCTTTGGACATCTCAGTCTCTCTGCTGCTTCTATTTCCAAATGCTTGGCCTCCAGCTCAAGTCTCTTTAACTCCAGACAGATTGTTAAGTCCTCTGTGGAAAGACTGAGCTGTCCATATTCTGAGAGCTGTCCATCTCCAAGGCCAGCCTGGTTGTCCTGATAGCTGGTCTTCAGTGCAGGTTTGCCCAAAGTTACAATCATTTCTGCCTTAGTCATGCTGGCAAATTAGCAGAAATGACAATTAAAACACAATCTGGTCACACAGGTGGAAACATACTCTAGTTTCAGTACAACCCCTAAACTAAAGAAACCTTATACAAAGGTAATTCCCTGGATTGATAAACAAAGTGTGTAGTTACATAAAGCACTCTGTGCAATATGTTTAGCACTCTACCATAAACTGCTGTAATTTATAGCTCTCAGTAATGAATAGCAGCATACAGAAGACTCAGCTTCTGTTAATGGTGCACAAGTGTGCAGAGTTCAGAATGATCTGTATTGGTGCTCAGGGTAGAGAAATCACTGTGTATCCTGACTAAGCTACACAGAGAAGCAGGGAACAAAGTGAGGTATATTACTTTTACTTAGAAGTTGGTAAATGTTGTGCACTATGTTCATGCTTTGTAGAGATTCATAAATATTTGTTAGTCATTAGTCATGAAGGCTTCACAATAATAATACAGTAATGAGGGGATAGAGCACCACTGGTAGGTGCACAGGTGTGTGTGGTTTTGAGAGCAAGATACCTGCACAGGAGGGAACTCCACTGATATGTTTTGTTTTCAGGTGTCTATGTTCAGCAACATATCCACAGAGAAGGTGGATTGGTGAGGTCAAAGGCCCTATAGCAACAACAGATATCAGTTATGGCCCTGTACTTATACCATTGGGACCAGCTTATAAGCAGCTGGTGTAGGGCCTTTGAAATGCATTTAATTGGATGGAGATTCATTTGTATGTGAGCACAGAGAACAGTGTCAAAGTGGGGCAAAGGGAGATGTTGCCATGTGTACAGGCTGTTAGGAGGCATGATTGGCACTTTAGAAGCAGCATTTGGTCCCTGTCAGTGGTGTGATTACTGTATCACTGCCATTGGGGGGCTGGGCATGAGCGTTTATTGGTGCTTGCAGCTGTAAGCAGTGTCTGTAATCATTTAAGTAGGCAAGACTGAAAACACAGTATCTTAAATTACCCCAGAGACTGCTTGCAATGTGTGTGCGTGTGTGAGTGCATGTGTGTGTGTGTGTGTGTGTGTGTGTGTGTGTGTGTGTGTGTGTGTGTGTGTGTGTGTGTGTGTGTGTGTGTGTGTCTGTGTCTCTATGTGTGTGTTGAACTTTTTATTTAGGTATTCAAGTATATTTGAGGGAGTAACAACTGAGGGATTGCCCAGGGTACCAACTGCCCTAACCATAGTTCTGAATGGCATATTTTGCTTACACAGTGGAGTGACAATGATTACAACATTTTACTCCACTGTGCAACTATCTTTATAAATCCCTTCTGATGGTAGTATGCCATTCTATGACACAGCATCCCTACACCATTGTGGACAGCACTCATGAAACTCATCCAATAACTATATGATGACTATATGAAAAAAATACACACAGTGTCTTTAAATAGTACTTCTCATACCTAAATCAAGTCCATGTTGTTTGGCACAAAGCAAAGACTCACTAAACCCACTAGGCTTCTTCATATAAAAGACCTAGACAACAACCAAATTGAATCCGCCACATCATTCAGATACCTTGGCATTTGACTTGATCATCCCTGATCTTTCAGGATAACATTCATAAAGTCGTATCCAAAGTCAACCGCCACTTGTTCTGGGCCCAAGAGATATCTCATTTCCTTTCACAATTTTCATCCTTAAGTAAAGATGTTATGCTCACACAATTAGAATACGACCTACCCCTATTCACCACTGCATTACAAATAAATAAAAATAAATGACTTTCATCTTACAATCTCTTGCTAATAAAATCTGCAATTTTATCAACAACTCCCCTCACTATGAACATAACACGAACACCTTGGAAAAGGCAACCTGGTGCTCATTCAAAGCAGTTTAAATATTCTTGCATCCCATTTCTTCAAACTCCTACACCAATACACACCATCTCCCCTGACTATGAGAATAACTACTCCCAACCCATACAACTTAAGAAGCCAATCGACTAATGGCCCTAAACTTCATTCCACAGACAACAACTTCTCTGTTCTTGCCCCTAAACTGTGTCAGTAATTGCCACCTGATCTTTCTGAAATCAGAGGCTACAAACAGTTTGAACCTCAGTTTGTATGATACCTTATCAGCTAACTCCCATGGTTGCACTATTACAGTCATACAAAAAAAAACTTGGCTGGATAATCTCTTAACTTCTCCAATATATAAATACATGCCCATTGCTTACTAATTTGACCTACCCATTCCCTACTGTATATCTAATAACTATTTCTTCTGTTATTAGCTCCTCTGTTGAATTTCTTGGTATTCTACAATTTCTCGTCTCTTCACTTATAAAATTTCCATCCATACTTGTATGTACTATGTCCGTTCTTTTGGCTGGGTCACATTTACCTCTCCTATAACACCTGCATTATGCAATAGATACTCCTGATCCTACTTTTTAAACTTCTGTTAACTATGCATATTACATCTATGTTATATTGTGTCATATACTGCATAATTTAGCTATACCATTAATCTGACATTGTTGTTTTTCTTATTTTTTATATTTTTATTTTTTATTTTTTTTTTACAATTTGATAACCAGGTAAGTCAGCTGGTCTTAAGACCCATTTCATTCACAACTTGGGTACAGAAGTACAGAAAACATTTTCAAGTACTTAATAAACATTTATATAGGGCATAGAGAACTTTATGTAAATGAATATATTGCAAGTTTATTTATTTGAAACAAGGAGATAAATATACATTTGTAGCAATATATAGCATTGTATTTACATATGGCTGGAAATTATATTACATAGAAACAGTTCAGGAGGAATATGCTTGAAATGCTTACATTGTGCAGAGACAATTAGCAAGTGTCATGAAAACAAGTGCCCATGGATTCTTTTTGAAGAAATTGCCTAAGATGTTTTTTGAATATTGGTAGAGCTTCAGAATGTTTATATTAGTAGGTACAGATTACAATGCATGGTGGGCATTCATGCAGTCTGAATTATCTATAGGATACTCCATCTGGACATTTTTGTTTTCCTCTTCACATGATAATGCTGAAGTGGGGGGGTCATAGGGCTATTATAATAAGAAATCCTGGGCGGAGGTACTCCTTTCACTGGCTTAGTAAAAGATAACATTCTTGATGGTTGCTAAAGAAGACACTAGGTAACTGGAAACATGACAGGCTTTTGATACGTAGCTAGATGATCCTTAATTAAGATTATTTACACAATACAAGTTGTGGTCCCCATTCTTTCACCCAGCCTTAAACTGGATAAGGCAATATTTCAGGGCATCGTTGGATAATGAGCACCAGCTTGATAATTTTAAGGCCACTCATCTTAATCCACCTACTACAATTTTACTTTAACTGAGAAATGATTCCGAAATGCTTAAATTCTGGCTTAAAACAGATTGTTAAAACTGACGTTATGTCTCTGATGGTATATTCTACTATTCTAATACCATTTTGACAATATCATACCTGTTGAGTTTAGTTGCAGGTATCAGTCCATACATTTGTACTATTTTCCCAGGAAAAGGCAGTGCTAAGTGGTATATGAAGCTGGTGTGTGTGGACTGCCAGCCTGTGCTACTCATTGGTCTACGGTGTGGAAGATCTCACTCTCACCAGAAGGCCCTAGTGTTGTTAATTTCAGATGCTGTAGGTTTAGCTGGATTATCACAACTTGAAGTATTCATCTGTTCTCATTCTATAGGATTGTGAGAAAGGTTGTATCATTCCCTTCTGTCTCTGTCACTAAAGCTTCCTGTCTTCTTAACTCTAGTGAAACCATTTTTTTTGTTTGTTTACTGTGGTCCAGTTGCACTTCATAAAGCCATTCCAGCAAACCATAAGGATTTTATCCTTCTGAAAAATCAGGACTATCTGCCATCATTTCCCTTTACTTTGGCTTAGACCAGGTGAACATGATTCATCCACATCGCTGTACACTGGAACTGGTATTGCATCACACAGTCACAGGATCACAGGATCACACCAATTACAAGGCACATATGTCAGAAGACATTTTGTACCTTGCCAAAACCTGTACTCATCATGAACCTCCTATTTCTCTAAGATCAAAACAGGTCAGGCCAGGGATGAATTTGTAGACCCTCATCCAATCTTCCAGATTAGTCTTAAGGGATATGAAGATGTCACTTTGTTTAACATATAAAGGTACTTTATTCCAAAGATGTGGCAAATGTTGGGTAATAAATCTGTCCCTCAAAGTTGTTTTTATGGGTTAGTGAACATTGAAATCCTTAGCTCTAGTGTTTCCAGAGGTGTTTGTCTTGTGGAGATATAAGAGATCAAGGAGGCTGGGTCTTTTATGGAATGGAATGCTAGACATAGACTTCCTTGTAAGAGTCTTTAAGAGAGACCTAGAATAGAGATAGAGCTTCAAGCCTGTCTTGGTAATTAAGTATCTTTAAAGCAGTATTCTCTTTGGTTAGGAAGCACTGCAGGCTTTCTAGATGTGTGATCTCTCTTGACAGGTACATATTAAAGGGATAAATGTACTCTATATTGCTGCAATTAGAACAGACTACAGTGGTATGATAACTTCCTTCAATTGGATCAGATACCTTTAGATATCAGTTCTGCTAAATAGAAGGATTTCTTAACCACTAATTCTGTTTAGTGATAAAAAGAGATGGATTTGTCAGCCTATGTGCCAAGATTCCTATTACCCTATCAGTTTAGAGAGGGTCACTAGCTATCTTCTAAATTGCAAATGAGAATTTTTTGCAAATGAGACAATACTTACTTTTTTCATTTAATTTTAACCGTATTTCAGCATACTATTTATTAGTGAGATTTTTTTTTCTGTATTATACTATATCAAGGGGTGATCAGACAATAGTACCTAACCTGCTGTCATCAGAAAACTTCCTTACCCACAGGTCTTGATTTACCATTTGGAGGTCAGATAACTGTATATTGAATAGGAGGGGTACCAGTGCAGATCCCTGAGGTACACCAGTAATGAACATGTCATGGATCCCACCGAGGCAAGAATCTCTGTTCATTGGCAAATTGTTTTTGAAAAAAAAATATCTACAATCAGATGGCAGAACATTTTAAAAATATAATAATTTCTCATGTACAGCATGGGTTTGGAATGGTCTCAGTACCCTTATTGTGAATAAACAAAAATGGAGCAAAGGCGATACAGAGTCACTCCAAATGAAGTCCAGTCCTCTTAGGTATATATCCAAAGCTTTATTAAGTTACTGCAGGTCGGATAAGCGCTTTCACTCATATGACAGAGCTTCTTCAGATCACATTACAAAGACCATCATACATAGAGGCTATATATAAGTAAAATACAGTCTCCATCAGCCTATCAAATACAACAATTAATCATGTTAATATAAAACAACAATCCTAATGACTGTATATGAATAAAACTATATATGTATGTGCATATACAAGAAAAAATATGTAGAGAAGTATATGCAAAGGTATGTATATAAAAAACAATATATAGAATATCATGGATAAAACCATAGTTGTTGAATAAAAGTAAACAATAAATAAAAGTAAAAATGCTTTAAATCAGCATCTCAGATTCCTACGTTTCTTTAGTATGGGCTTAATAGAGGCTCTCTCATTTAGTCCAGAGCCCCTATCTGCTCTGAGTCTCACTATCCATCCACTCTCTCTACTTTCTGTATGATTCCTGATATCACCCCCACGTATATTAGGTTTAATAGTTTTGAGGGCCCTAAACAGAAAGTGGTGTTCAATCCCAGCTTGAATCACATGTTTGGCTAGGGCATTATGTGTTGAGGCTTTTCTAATGTGGTAAAGATGTTCGCGTATCCTGTCTCTAAAACGACGGTTCGTTTTCCCAACATAGAGTGCATTACATACCTGACATACTGCCAGATAAACTATATGAATAGTTTCACAAGTAGCATCAGCCTGTGTCTTAAAGCTGGTGTGTAAGTCAGGATGTTGGAAGTGAATATTGCTATCAATAAAATTACAATATTTACAATGTCCACATGGTTTAGTGAGCTTGGGGTCCATAGATTGTTCTTCTCTTTTAGAATAACAGAGCATTCGCCTTAAATTAAGTTTATTCCTATACAGGAATGAAGGTTTAGTGCCGACAATCTTACCAATAGACTCATCAGTACAAAGAATAGGCCAGTGTCTGGTAATTATGTTCCTAATAGCTGGACAGTCAGTACTATATGGTAGAGAAATTCTAACATGAGATATTCCCCCATCTCTACCTCTCTCTATTTCATTGTTTTCAACATTGACGGCTGGTCCAAAATATGGAGCAGCCCTGTTAGATCTAAGTACATTAATATCTGCAAGGTTGGAGTCAACCTCTAAGGAGCCATATCCCCGTTCCTCTAACCTCAATTTCAGGTAATCTACCCTTATTACTGTGTTCCATGTTACTGATTCCATCTTTTATAATATGTAGGAGGGTATCCTTACAGAAGCCATCTCTTCGCTGATATGACCAGATCATTGGAGACCATTAATCACCAAATCATACTTGTAGTCAAATAGTCTACATTTAAAGGAGGTTTTCCAAGATGGCATCAAACTGCACCTGTTGAACTGTACTTAATCAGGTAGAAGGTGCAGCCATATTTCTGATGTTGGTCAGTTCCATGCAGGACTACAACAAGAATTAGCTCTTGATCCTTTGTTATTTTTTTCTTTTTAACAGGTTGAATAACTTTCCCCAAAACCACATTATCTTATATACAGCCAACTCCTCAATCTTAAAAACTAGAAAGAGTAGTCAATTATTCCTGCAGAAACTTTAAGGACTTAACTTGGAAAAAGAAACTACTTAGCTCTATATGAACTCTTAAACAACCTTTCATTCCTTTATCATTGAGAGATGAAAATCAACTCAAACTGGCAACTAGAACAGAGGACTAAAGCTGTGACTTTTTATTGAACTGCTTCCTGTTCCAAGGATAAGGGTTTCAATCTTTCCAATGAATCCACTTTCATTTCCTCCTGTGCGACCTTAAGCAAGTCAGTTAACCAGACAGTGCTTTGGAGCAACTGGGCATTTGGACTAGGCTCCTTAATAGTTTCACGGACTGTATGCCTGGTAACTATCCATACATAAAAGCAAAATGGATTTAATGCAATTTATTATGGTCAAGAGCCTGGAATGGATTCCACTCCAAACCATAACCCATCTAATAATTTAATCAACCAACAACAAGTACAAGTATACCTCCACAGTTTTATTTAAATCTCATGCGTAGATCACTTTGATTTTGAAAAGTCATAGGAGCCAACCTGTTAACAGTACAGATGGAGTATTAACTCCCCCCAGTTTTTTCTGCATTGTAAACACAGTGGACATATTTTATACACTAGAGGTAATTGCTGCTGTTTATTATCTCCATATATCCTTTTAATTTAGCATATAATATCAATGCTTTACTCTCTTCTTAAAAGATATTGCATACCAGTAACTGAGCTGTGTTATTCTTCATCTTGTTACATTTTAAACTAACACATGTAGAATATTGTCCACCAGTTGGCAAAAAACAGGTCTAGCCTTATTACAGTTGGACCTATTTTGACCCAATGGGATCCTGCTCCCTTACGGGTCCCCACATCTGGCTATGACAGGGGCACACCTTTCAACAGAGCCATTTTCAACCTAAAACTGGTCGAATTAATCAACTAGCTTTGTGTACCATGTGTGGTTTTGTGTTGAAGATAATAAAACCATGCTTAATTTTAAGAGTGATAGAAAAGTGCTGTGTTTACTTTTGCTTTTCTCTCTGATATGAAGTTTATGCTTGATTGCTAATGAATACAATTACTCAAAATAACAGTGAGATAGTCAGTCCTGAACAGTGTAAACACAAACACTAGTGAGCAAAAACTAAGTAAATAATAGATATTGTTATGTGAGGCAACGTCTGATCACTTAGACTTCTGATAGTTACTAATTCAGCAGTATAGGGTTAAAATAATCACGGTGTGTGTTCTGAGTGGTAGGATGTAGAAGTGGATATTAAATGAGTCAGTCAGCTGACAGTGGAAAACAACAGTAGCAGAAGCAGTTTGACTCATGTATCACAGCCCCCTATATCATAGTTTGAGTCACATACAAACACATGGGCCAACAGGAACTTAAGCCTAGACAATACTTGGACTGGATGGGAGAGTGTAGAGTGAGATGTATTACAGAAAGTTGAACAACATTTGTGTGTTTTGCATATTCTGCCTACATCTAAGTGGGTTTCCTCTGATTTCCTCCCACCTGCCAAAATGTGATAGTTAGTGGTGACTCTTACTGTTACCCTTATGATATGGGATATAGCTGGAAAAGATTGGTTAGCATGAATCCCTTTACCAAGTTTAACAAATAATTAAGTAAACAAAAATATGTTACGTGGTATGTGAACAACACTGTTTCTAAGGCAACGTCTGGGATTATTACTATTATTAGTGCTGCTGAGCATTCCGAGGAGGTTCTGCAGTATCAAGAGGTTTTGTAAAAATACATCAGTTGTAACAGGATATAAACATTAACTGGGTAAGGAACTCAACCATTCAGAGCAAGTCCAGGAGATAACTGGAAGCTCCTGAAGGAAGAAAGGGGTAATTGTGCTCTTGCTGCATATCCTTCTAGCTTTTTTATATTGAAATAATATGCATGTGTTGGACATATTCCTACCCTACGTAGGTGAGTATTCACATATAGAATGTGTAATATGCACAACAGATTAATAAGGCCATAGCTCAATGATTCCTTAGGCACTACCCCATGGTGTAGACTGGTCACTGTGATATGCTTTGCAAATTGCATGTAGCTCAAGCATTACCCCGTGGTAGATGGAATTACAAGCATGCACACACAAATACAGAGAAAGACCTTGGCCTAGCCACAGCTAGAACCATAGACGTGAAATGATTACTTGTCTGTCCAGAGGCTCTTGCTGATCCAACGTCAGTGATGACATCAGCATGATATGTTGCAGGTCTTGGGTTTGAGTTCCAAATGACAGCGAATATTATCCTTTCAATTCTGTGGTTATCATGATAGGTGGGCCACTACAATATCCTCTGTAAAATGCATAGAGCTTACACGTTATTATGTATACTACAATTTGCATTGTATTGTATCAACGGTTGGGGTGACAGCTGAAATGGGTGTTGTACCAGGACAGCTGGATTTTTAACAAACAAGTGTAAATTTTGACTTCTAGTAGCCTTTCTTACTGTCACTGAGTTCTGGTGAAGACCAGCTTCAGTTTGTGTTGTTTTCCTCTCTATTGTCCCATCTACAGCCTTGTGAAAATGAAGTTTCTAAAACTGCACAGTCCACTCCTCGTGATGTTTTTATTTTAATTTATTTATTCATTTTGTTTACCAGGCTAGGTCACTGATAAACAATGTTCAAATTCTGACCTAGCGTGGGTTGCTGCAGCACCACAAAAGGTTTGTCTCCATGGAGATAGCACAATTATACAAAGCAGTAACAGATATACATATGATGGGAACAGTTATACTCATGAGCAACATATACATGTTCAATTATATACAATAAAGATAGACTTTTGCTACCACATAGAAAACATACCTTTCAACCTCTTAGCACAAGAAATCTGAACAAAGTCTAAAATAGTAGAGGGACAAACGCGAAAAATAAGGACAGACTTTAAATATTGGTGTTTTAAACTTTGAAAGTTGCTCAAATAACAGGATTTGTGTTAGCGTGCATTTTCTGAAGCAAATTAAGTCTGAAGCTCAAATATATGACTTTATTTTGTGACATCAACTCTCAGTGTTTGCTAGAAAACCATACATTTTATGAGGAACAGACTAAAAATATGAGGCAAAAATCTGGACATTCTTTGAAAATCTGTGGAGTTGAGAGGTGTGAGAGAAAAGTGTAGTACACTGGTCCGAGAAGAACAGGCAAAATGGAAGAAGCAGAGAAGGGAAAAGAAGAAAGAAAAAGAAAAATATATTATTAGTGAAATATTTTGTAAAGGAATAATAGGACAGATTTCGGTGCATATACATGAGTGACGGCTGGTGATAGCAGGGGATCAGGGCTGTATAATAACTTGCTGTTTTCTACAGCTGTTGACTTTTCCTGTGCATTCCTGTACCTGTACCTCACCTGTCTTCTTTGATGCTTTGCAGTCCCACTTACCTTCACATCATCTGATATGTAACGCCAATGTCCTTTCCTTCTTTTGTGTTACAACAGCTTCCTCTCCATTTGGGCATTCTTTTCGGAGGTTATTGCTTCCTTGAGGCATTACTTTGCATTTAAATTGTCTTTAAACTTCAGTCCTTTGTGATTCTTGCATTCTTATCATGTCCCCTTCCATCACATTCATATGTTATTTTAAGTATTTATGTTCGCTTCTCTGTGTGTGTGTTTTTATTTTGAGCAGGTGTGTGGACTAGACCTGCAGAACCTTTTATCAATCATGGCCTAGTTGCAATAATCAGGATACGTGAATATGAACATAGAGCAGCAAAGCTAAAACTACAGATGTCAGCAAATACAAGTACAAACTCAGCAGTAGCAAATGCAGCGCAGGCAATAACAGCAAGCTAGCAGCTAAAGTACAGCAGAAATAAACAGATAACTGAGATGTAAACTGAAAGATACGAAGTTCCACCATTAGCAGCAGGTTAGCATGTTAAGGCAATGGTGCAGGAAATCTGAGAAGATAATGTGGATAGGAGAGCAGAGGAATCAGACAGAAAAGTAGGAAGAGGGTCCATCGAGGTTTCTGATTCAAGCTGAGGTGATAATTGAAAGTGAGATGGTAGAGGGCATCAGCAATTGGCACTGGGAAAGAAATAGCAAAAGTGAAACATTAGTAATAAGAAGGTATTTCTGTGGGAAAACTGGATAAGATGAGGTGAAATAAGAGAATAGGATACCCCTCTGTGTGTATTACAGTTATATTAGCTAGGTAAGCATTTAACTCTACCTGAAAGGATTTACAAATTAGAGGTCTGACAATGCAATGGTGTGTACATTTCCAGATGGAGGGACCTGGAAGTGACAAAGCCCATGAGAAGACACTAGAAAAGAATGAAGAGTGATAAGAGTTTTTGCATTTTGAATATTAGACCAGATGGGTTAAGAAGGACCTGGCACCACCAGAGGGTGAATTTAGAATGGGAATTACATCTAAGCTGTCCAGAATTTGGAAAAATTACTTGAGGAAGTACTTATTTAAGGGATAGCACTGAATATATTACAGGCCTTCAGGAACTGTAGGCAAATCCTGTCTTTGCCTGGATGGCAATGGTGAGGCATATGTGCTTGAGGCTTTTTGATGTCTTGTGGATGGTGGCAAATGACTCACAAGGGCAGTTAGCCTAGTACTAATCTATGAAATATTGTAGGGCAATGGAAATGAAAGAAAAAGGGAGAAAGGCAGCAAGGTTATTTGCAATAGTGAGAGTTATCCCATCTAGAATAGAGGGTGCTGTTTTTTTGTAGAATCTGCATAGTGCACAACATATGCAATTGTTGTGTCAAAGGAATCAAAGAGGTCTGAAATCAGGTATCGTCCTTTAAAAGAAATTTGTTTGCATAGAGACAGGGTTCAATCTGTGAAAAAATTGATCTCCATTCAGAAATTTTTAGGATTCCTGGAAGAACAAAACTGTTTCTTTTTCAAAAAGTTGTGTTTGCTGAGTTGCAGAGTTTTCATTCTTATTTGTTCATTTATTTGCACTCCTTTATTGCTTGAATTCGCCCATGACAATTGGTATCCTGTTCTTTCATAGTCAGATTCCAGTGAGAAAGCCACTGCAAGGCATTTACTTTGTTGTCAAGACCAAACATTTTTAGACATTAGCTTTCTCTCTGGCTCATCTTCAAATAGGCCACTATCTTAAACAAATGGCTATGGCCTTGTCGAACTATGAATGGACAGAAAACTATAAACTTTAGGAATTTTGCCGATTTTTAACCATGTGGAAGAGAAAGATCTGGTAAATCAAGGCAAATGAAGAGACCGATGCAACCTGTGAGATGGCTGGCATCATACAAAAAAGAAGTGAACTGCAATGAAACCTGAATAAACAGAAATAGTTCCGTTGACAAGACATAATTAACAAGGTATCCAACCACAGGTTGTCCTAATGGCACATATACGTAAGAAGAACTAGGAAAATAAAAGCAGTGAATAAGGTTTCTTTAGAAATATAATGACATTGTCTTTTCTTCACATTATGTGTGTGGACTTATTATTTCAGCAGTCTGTCTCCTTTTGTCTTGTGAATGTTTTATTAGTTACTTCTCTATGATCTGCTCTACAGCTAGCCAAGTCATTTTTGTGTGCTATTGCATTCAATTTCTTACGGAAGTCTGACTAGTCTAAACCAAAACAACAGTATTTTCTGAGCTAATTCCATTGTAGGCAAGTAACTACTTGTTACCAGCATGCATGCCAGCTGATTGTTTAGCAGGGACAGTTTGGCAGCCTGCTTCATCTTCCTTTTCCCGATTTCTAGCCACCCTAACTTTTGCTACAGGTTGACCAAACTAGCCACTCCCCTAATGCTCAATAACCAGTCATGTCCACTCAAGGCACTATGATAACTTCTTTCCCTTTCATTTATTTGAAACCAGTGGACATCCTTACTCATTATAATTTTGCAACTGTTGAGATATATATATATATATATATATATATATATATATATATATATATATATATATATATATATATACACACACACACACACATACAAATGTTCATTATATGTCACTTAATTTATTCTCATTACTAACATCCCTACAGTACAGTTCAATTGTACACTTCTGTTTCTTCCCACATACATCACTTGTAATATCATAGAGCCCCAGTTCATATTATACTATAAATAAAGTTTAAACGTTTGTTTCCTCTAACATGTATTCCAGAATGCAATGAAATATAACTATTTATGATGATAAGTTTTCTCCAATAGTCCTTCCCAGAAAAAGTTCAATAAAATTCTTTATTTTTTACGTAACTGATCAGCACTGGTTACACCTTCACTCCTAAAATCAGTTCCAATCTCTCTTCTGCTGTGAGTTCATGCTCTAACTTAGTACTTAATACTCACTGTTCATTGACTCTTTTCTTACCCTGCATTTACAGTATACAGCAGAATGCTGACAGAGCACTGCTTTCTGTTACCTCACCTGTATTATAGCTCACAGTCTAGAGTCATTCTTTGAATCGTCTGTGTTCACCATCATAACCTGCTACTTAGAGTCTGCTTGTACAGAAAACCGTAGTGTATATGTATGAAACCCAGTAAGCCCCTCTCTGCTCTCAATATGGGTAGCATTCATTCTGCTACTTTTCACAAATGTGGAACTAGAAATTGACAATAGTGCCACTAGTGCCACTGTGTCTGTATGTAAATAAGCAATGTGGAAGCAAGCTGCACTGGTTTTACAAGTTCCCAGCCTTCTAAAGGAATGCCTAGTACAGTCTTATATGTCTGAACCTGTCTAAACTGACCTTAAAAGAATTTACTTATGTGCAGAAATGTCCCATTTGGTGCGTGCATGTTTTTCGTGTACATAAATTCACAAATGCTGTCATCTATTTTTGGCAGCAGACAGTGAGCACAGAGTTGCAGGAATATCTCGAGAGTTTTCCATGAGAACTAATGCAGGTTATGTTTCAGCATCACTGGCTAGTAGCTTATCAAAATGTTTTAAAGACTTGAATTCATTCTGAATGTGTCCTTATATAGACACCTTGTTGTCGCATTTATAAGGTTGGAAAGGGAGTAGATAGAACAGCTGGCAAAGGGGGACAGTGCAGCACACTTTTTCAAATATACATATTTTTATAAGGGAAATTAGGGTAGTAAGGAAGGAAGAAGGGCACACTGTGTTGGAGACAGGGTTAGTGAAGAGTTAAGGAAGTTTAGTTGAGATAAATGTAAAAGACAGATATGACTAACAGGAACAATATGTTGGACTGACACTTGGAGACAGTGACACATATAGATGGTGAACAGACACAATGGTTTGCACATGGTATCATCCCAGTCTGGAGAGCCTCAAATATCCCCATGTCTGATGGTTCTACGTGAGGGTCACCCTGATGCTGAGGAGGCCAATATCCCCAGCAGCTTAATGGACAGAGCTGACTACTTTTGTACTCGATGGAGGATACTTCTATATGGACCCCACCACCTCTTCATCACCCTCTGTACCACAGCCATCAGCAGGCCCTGAGGCTCAGCACATTGCATCTCCAAGGCTGCCATGGCTCATAAATGGCAGAACACAGAAGAGGAGGTAATTAGCGTATGCAGTTGTAGAAGAGTGGGAACAGAACTAGAAGAGAAAGAGATCTAAATGTTCTGAGTGATCCATATTAAAATGTGTAAAAATCTAGAGAACTGGGTGTAACAGTAGGTGAGGGAGGATTTCATTATTGATCTGCATAACCAAGATTATAGAAACAAAAAGTTTAGGGATTCACATCAACAGTTATGAAAATAGCAGAATTCTGCAGATACTGATGAGAGGAGAAGCTATACAATGTGATAGAAGAAGGTAGTATGAGGAATGAGTGATTAACCAGGAGAGGAATAGCAGGCACTGACTATGATGGAACTAACTATGCATGCAGTGGAAGCTGGGAAAAATATTTTTTGTAGTATCTTGTCGTAATCAAGAATGGTGCCTAGATACCAGGACAAGATAATTGGCTTTAACAATTGGCTAAGTAACTGCTATCATTCTAAAGTTATCCAGTTTGTATAAGCCTAAGCTTGTAAGCGTATGTCTCTCATACCAGAATTCCTCATACTGGCTAAAGCCTTTGTTGTACCTATAATTTCAATTTAGGCAGAATCTCCCAACTGCATGTTCTTATATAGCAAATTCAACTCCAAAATCAGGAAATCACAGTGGTAGTACTCAGTGCTGGGATCTTAAACAGAAAGACACAAACAATGAGGCCCTACTGCAACTCAAACTCAATCAGACTTGTGTAGTTACTGAGACATAATTTCAATGTAATTGGAGTACTCCTTCTATACCAAGATATAGCTGAGCACTCACAAAGCCATGAAAGCACTCCTTTTATACATGGATTTAGCACCTACCATTCCTTCCGGTCCTTGGCACACCATGGACGGTTATCTGTATTTGTCAAAAATACCATTATTTCAAGTCAAATTGCCCACATCCCTAACTTGGACCTCCAGTATTTACTAATCGCACTTGACAAATTCAACTATTACTTAATTGTTGACTTCAGATCCTCAACCCCTCCCCCCCAAGATCATGGAAATTACCTTAATACCATTGAGTGGTTAAATATCAAACCAAATACCTATTTGCTAGGGGACTTCAATTACCCAAGCATTGACTGACACGTGCAATTCTCTAGAAATGGGCATGATAAGTGTTTCCTAGACTTTGTTAAAAGCAATACACAGGTGTAAACTGTAAAACTACTCACCAGAGGCTATAATATACTTGATGTACTCCTTAACAACCTAGCCCCTACCTATATGCTACCACACATATCTCATCCCTGGTTAAATCAGACAACAAATTAGATACTTTCTCTACAAGGCTTAATGGCACCACCTCATTACCAATTGAATCTCCTATAGGATTGATCTTTTTCCCTACACTTCTTAAAAAATTCAGTTATTTGCTTTTTGTTTATACCTGTAAGGTCATCTGTATTCCATGTAACTATTGACAACACTTCCATTATGATAAAAATTAATTACTCACACATATACATGACAGTTCTTTTAAATATATATTTTATGTTTCCTTCTTGAAGCTTACTTGCTGATGTTAATGACTGGAAGGCTAATTTCGTATGTTCTTGTTTCTTCTAATTTCCATTTGAATCTATCTCACCATCTTATGTTTCTCAGTGCCTTTACTACAATAAAAAAATCAAGAAGCAAAACAATTAAATGCATTAAAAATAATTAAATCCACCCCCTTCAATTTACAGCAAACACACGAAGCTATATATACTTTCCATAAAGGAAGTATATCACTTTGTATAGGAGCTGTTGCACAAAACTGGCAGATGCACTTACTCTATGCTAATTAATGCAAATGTCAGACACTGTGTCGCCATTTGAAAAGATTGTTGTTTGTCCTTATCTTAACTTTATTCCCCTCTCAGATGTGAAAAACAACTGTTAAGCTTCACTAAGCTTTAACTTTTAGCCTTAAAAAAGTACACTAGATAACCTTAAACACATAACCTAAATTTTGCAGTGTTACATATAATGCATCAAAGTTCTAAAGCTGCTGGGATGTCAACTGTTATACAACTATTTACTTCTCACAGTTTCAAATATTTCTTATCATACTTTTTATTTTCACAACAAGACTTGTCAGAGTCTCTTTCAAAGTGAATGACATTATACATCTACCTAACAAATTTCACTCAGCTCACACCATCTCACTGAACTGCTTGCCAATACCTGTTGAAAAGGTAATTACATTGCACCTAGATATCACTGAGATTACACTATTCAATCCTCTCAGGATCAATTTCTTATAACCGCAAGATACTTGTACTCTGCTAAAAAACAGGTGCTTCTGTAAAAAAAAAAAACAGCTACTACTGTCAATGTTTTTTTATCATTTTTATAGGTTCATAGGTTCATAGGTTCATACTAGGCTATCTGACCTGGGGCAATTATAAGCCTAGCCCAATTCTGTATGGCTTATGCCACCCCTTGGTTTGAGTATACTGTGCCCTTTTTAAGGTTTAGTTTACTGTGCCTCTGTCTAATAGTGACACGGGAGTAATCCCTGGGACAAACCTACGATCCCCCATCCACTCATCGAGATTCCTCTTGAAGAGATTCAGTGAGGTGCTCTGCCTCACATGAACTGGAATTCTATTCCAGAGCGAAGGGAGCCTCTGGGTTATGAACCTGTCCCTCCAGCAAGTTCTATTTATTTCTGTGCTGAGGTTCAAGTCCCTCAAGCATGTGGCTCTAAGGGATTTAGATTTACTGAGGTGGAGCATGTCCATTAATTCTGGATTTGACATAGCTTTGTATGTCAGGCATAGATCGCCTCGAAGTAGGCGGTATGCAACTGAGTAGAGCTGGAGTTTTTTAACCGAGCAGCATATGGCATCTGTTTGAGACCCTTGATCCTCTTGGTGAGATACTTTTGGGGTCTTTCTAATTGCTGCAGGTGTCGGGTAAGGTACATCCCAAAAGGGGCATTGTATTCTATGATGGGTCTCATGAGGGATGAATAAAGGGGCACGATTACCTCTCTTGATCTAGATGTGAAACCCTTCGTGATGAGGTGGGCTATGTAGAAGGTCTTTCTAACCACTTTGGCAATGTGGTTTTCAAAGGAGAGATTGCTATCAACTTGGGTCCCCAGGTCCCTAATAACTTTCTCTGTACTTAATGGGTTTCCGCCTATGTGGTAATTTGTGAGCACATTGTTTTTGCCAAAGGGTATGACTATACATTTTTTGGCATTTAGCTTTAAACCATGGTGCTGGCACCAGTTTTCTGTCTCTGTGAGACCTTTTTGAAGGATGTTTGTGTCAGCTGGAGAGTTGATTATGGCACCCAGTTTGCAGTCGTCTGCGAACTTGGTGAGCCATAGTCCTCCCACATTTGCCTGTACCTCAGAAAAGTATATACCGAATAAGAGTGGTCCCAGGACAGAACCCTGTGGGATGCCACTTGTGACCGGTTTCGAGTCTGACATGGCTCCAGCAACTCTCACTCTGTGGGTTCTGTCTTTGAGCCAGTTTGCGACCCATCTTGTGACATAGGGGTTTATATTTAAGCTGGATAGCTTATCTATGATGCCCAAGTGGAGTATTGTGTCAAATGCCTTTGCAAGGTCCAGATAGGCTGTGTGGACTACCTTTCCTTCATCTATGGCTTTGGTGACTGTTTCAAAGAAGTCAACCAGGTTCAAAAGGCAGGATCTGCCCTTGACAAAGCCAAACTGGGTAGGATCTAGTGTCTGTAGGTCCCCAATGTCTTTGTTTATGAGCTCCATGATGATCCTCTCCATAGCCTTGCAGACTAAGCTAGTCAGGCTTATGGGGCGATAGTTTCCAGGGTACGTAGAGGCTCCACCTTTGTGGAGTGGGACCACTGTTGCTGTACGCCATTCTGTGGGCACATATCCTGTAGTGAGGCTGAGATTGCATAACTGAAAAAAGCCTTATGATTGTCTTTGGTGTCCTGTGCAATTTTTCTCTCGAAGCTGGCCTTGGAGGATTTTATGAGGGATCGTAATTTTTTGCTAGTACTGATCAGAGATGCCTTCCCTATTAGGGATTTTGCTCTATCATGTAGTAGCTTCCTCCTTCTGTTGTACAGTTTATTTATGGCAGGGGTCTACCAGACTGGACACCTGCCTTTGGATGATTGGGTCTTGGTTTTGTTTGGGATAACATGATCCATGCATTCCTGGAGATGTCCGTAGAATGCATTTATATAGGATTCTGCAGTTTGGGCCATAGTTTCCACTGGCCCTGGGGCCTTGAAGGATTCCACTTCGGTTTTGAGAAGTGAGCAGTTCACTTTTGAGAAGTTTTTCACTGTGGTTTTCTGGGCTGGGGGTTGGGTCGGGATGTGGACATCCAGTGAAATTAATTTATGGTCTGATCTTACCAATGAGGGATATACTTCTGGTGTGGAGCATAGAGTCCCCATGTTGGTAATGATCAGGTCTAGTATGCTGTCCCCTCTTGTGGGAGTGGTGACTAGTTGTTCCATAGCATTTGAGTTATAATTTCCAGGAATCTTTGGGCTAAGGTGCTGGGGCTTGAGTAGTGCTCCCAGTCAATGTTTGGGTAGTTGAAGTCACCCAATATAATGGTGTTCGGAGAGATCTTCATGTTCAACAATGTTTTCAGGAAAGCCGAGTGGGATTCCTGACTTTGAGAGGGTGGTCTGTAGGATGCTATAAACTGAAAAGCAGTCTTGCCCACTGTTAGTTGCACATGGATGGTCTCCGATACTGTGCAATGTCACTAACGTGGAGGTGTGGAAATGCTTGATAAATATGGAAACTCCCTCCTTTTGTGGTTCGGTCTGGGTTTTGGGGCCGAAAAGCATGATATGAGGTATAGCCTGGTAGTGCTGGGGTGCTCTCTGGAGCCTTGAACCAGGTTTCTGTCACTGCACAGATATCGATGTTCTCCATATTGAGGAGAGCTTCGAGTGCGTGCATCTTGAGGTTAAGACTTCTGGCGTTTAGCAGCATTACCCTTAGTTTCTTGTTCCTTGTGCTGTCTATGGGGGTGGGTTTGACTTTTGAGCCTTGCCTAAAAAGGGAACTATGGGGGTGGCAAGAGCCTTTGCCAATATTCAAAAGCCCAGTGGTGACAGGTGCAAGCCGTCCCTAGCGAACCAACATGGCTTGTCGAGCATATCATCCCAGGCTGACAGACACTGGATCCCCTTTGAATGACACCAACATTTTAGCCAATTGTTAAAATCGATCATTTTGTCTTTGTACTGTGGCATCATTCTAGGTGAGGGTAAGATGCTGCTCAAGGTCAGGGTCATACCAGCCTGGGCTACATGATCAGAGAGCTCCTCTATGTCTCTTTTCATGTAGTCCAGGGAGGTATGTCTCAGGTCATTCACACCAGCATGTACAATGACTGAGTCATATTTGTATTTGCTTTGGAGTGACCTGAGTGCTTGCGTTATGTGTCGGATCCTAGCACCCGACAGGCAGCTCACCATGACCTTCTCTTTATTCAGCCTGGTGAGCGGGACGTCAGTGTGTCTGACAATAGAGTCACCTATAACAAAAGTATCAGGTGTGTTATTCAGCCTTAAGGGCTGTGGCTGCTTGGCACACTGACTTTGTGGGTTATGTGTTGTGTGTGTTTTGTTTTGAGGTAGCGTTTGCTTGGATGTCTGCTTTGGAGGTCTCTGTTGCTTAGGTAGATTTTTATTTAGAGCCTCCGAGTATGTTTTTTTGTATTTATGTGTTTGGTTCGCTGATGTGGTCGGATTATGTGATACTGGAATTGTGTTGTGTGAGGTTACCTTCTCCTCCTGACTGGTTACACCAGTTTTGAGATGAGAGAGCTCAGCCTCCAGTTTGGCTAAATAGTTGCATCTCTCACATATATTTGAACCTGTTTGGAGGAGGAGAGGGTTGTCCGTGTACATGAGACAGTTGTAACATTGCCTCAAAATTCCCAGATTCACCAGCTGGACTGGAGAGGAAACCATTGACTGACCTTTGGACATGCTAGAGTAATAGGGAAACTGAATTTAAGATGGACCAATAGAGGACAGGGTAATCGTAGAGAGTATAAGAGTAAGTAGTGTTTCTGGTTTAATAGTGCTAACTTGTAGGATTACTTAATTGGACCAGTGAATGGGCCTTAGAATGAGAATATGGTGTTAAAATTGAGAGATAGAGCAGTTCTAACGGAAAAAGTGAAGAGCAGACTTTCTGGAGCAAGGAATAGTTTAAACCCAATTAGGCGGCGCTGCCCGCTGTTGCGCTATGCACAAAATCGCGCAAAAACACGCAAAAGAGGGTTTTAAAAGAGGAAGATGAAGGAGTTTTGGAATTGACCCAAAATGGCCAATAAAACTACAGTTTCAAGTCAGTAACCACTCCCACAGGGGCAGGCAGGCTTCTCAATGTTTTTCACTGCCACTGATCATCAGAGAGACTTCCCTTTAGCCCAAGCAAAAAATAGCCTCACAGAAACTTACAAACAGTTCAAGAACAGTAAGCCTGTAACTGAACTTTTTTAAATCTCAGAAAAGTGGGAAAAAAGCAAGATTTTTCTTTTGTTTTTTTTGTTTTTTCAGAGATAGCAGAGGTTCACTAGTATCAACAAGTTATAACAGTGCAGTAAATGACCTCACACAAGAGTGCTAGGCCAAAGACAGATAAAATGCAAGTTTTGAGAAAAAAACGATTTAAAAAATAAGTGCAAACAGGAAATTCAGTAAACAGCTCTAGGTTGTGCTCTAAATACAGTTACTAATGCAGAAATCAAATTTAACAAGCCAGAAACTGCTCAAAATAGGTGGTTATGCAGAAAAACTTAGCAAATAAACAGAGGAAAAATACTTAAAATCTCAAAAGTGGCTCCTTTCTTCTCTCAGCGTTTTCTCCTCTTGGTGGGTGCTTCACCAACAGCCAACAAGCCTGAAAAGACACCAAAACCACGCGGCAACCAGGTTTTAAGAAAGGAAGATGAAGGAGTTTTGGAATTGACCCAAAATGGCCAATAAAACTACAGTTTCAAGTCAGTAACCACTCCCACAGGGGCAGGCAGGCTGCTCAATGTTTTTCACTGCCACTGATCAACAGAGAGACTTCCCTTTAGCCCAAGCAAAAAATGGCCTCACAGAAACTTACAAAACAGTTCAAGAACAGCAAGCCTGTAACTGTACTTTTTTAAATCTCAGAAAAGTGGGAAAAAAGCAAGATTTTTTTTTTGTTTTTTTGTTTTTTCAGAGATAGCCAAGGTTCACAAGTATCAACAAGTTATAACAGTGCAGTAAATGACCCCACACAAGAGTGCTAGGCCAAAGACAGATAAAATGCAAGTTTTGAGAAAAAAATGATTTTAAAAATAAGCGCAAACAGGAAATTCAGTAAACAGCTCTAGGCTGTGCTATAAATACAGTTACTAATGCAGAAATCAAATTTAACAAACCAGAAAATGCTCAAAATAGGTGGCTATGCAGAAAAACTTAGCAAATAAACAGAGAAAAAATACTTAAAATCTCAAAAGTGGCTCCTTTCTTCTCTCAGCATTTTCTCCTCTTGGTGGGTGCTTCACCAACAGCCAACAAGCCTGAAAAGATGCCAAAACCATGAGGCAACCAGGTTTTAAGAGAGGAAGATGAAGGAGTTTTGGAATTGACCCAAAATGGCCAATAAAACTACAGTTTCAAGTCAGTAACCACTCCCACAGGAGCAGGCAGGCTGCTCAATGTTTTTCACTGCCACTGATCAACAGAGAGACTTCCCTTTAGCCCAAGCAAAAATGGCCTCACAGAAACTTACAAACAGTTCAAGAACAGCAAGCCTGTAACTGAACTTTTTTAAATCTCAGAAAAGTGGGAAAAAAGCAAGATTTTTTTTTTGTTTTTTTGTTTTTTTCAGAGATAGCAGAGGTTCACAAGTATCAACAAGTTATAACAGTGCAGTAAATGACCCCACACAAGAGTGCTAGGCCAAAGACAGATAAAATGCAAGTTTTGAGTAAAAAACAATTTTAAAAATAAGTGCAAACATGGAATTCAGTAAACAGCTCTAGGTTGTGCTCTAAATACAGTTACTAATGCAGAAATCAAATTTAACAAGCCAGAAAATGCTAAGTATTTTTATTTAAAATTTATCTACAGCATAAACAAAGAATGTTATTCTGTATATTTACCTCTACAAAACCAATAAAGTATCTTTTAATTTATATATATATATATATATATATATATATATATATGTGTGTGTGTGTGTGTGTGTGTGTATTTATACATATATATATATATATATATATATATATATATATACATGTAAAAGTCCCAAAGTACAGTAGTTAGGCAGCAGCGATGTAACCAAATAAAGTAAGCTGGGGTGAGACAAGGTTTCCAAAAATTCAAGCTTCAGTATAAAACAAACGAAGTTTATTACTAAAACCAGAACAACGTAAGCGCTTTCACGGACTCCTTGCCCGCTTCATCAGACGTTGATAATACACAGCACAACTCTGTTTAAATACTATGCACATAATTGATTATCAAGAAAATAAATTAATGATTAAAATACATCTGATGACAATAAGCCTTAAATGCCCTATATACAAAATTGTATAAGTAATACTCATGGCTAAAAATGTATTAACTAATAAAAGCTGTTCTTAAATTGTAATAAAATCATCTCAATGGTCTAGAATGTAGAATGGGCTTAATGGATACGGATTCATTCAATCCGTGACCACAGTGGGCACCCAGCCTAAGTATCCACTTCAGCTCGGCTGCCTCTGTGTCATTGTTAATATCACCTAGCCGTGGGTTAACTGGAACTTGATGTAATATTTGAAACAAGAAACTATGCGAGGGACCCTCACTTAAAACGTGTTTAGCAATAGCATTGTATGTCTCTCCCCGCTTTATACAATAGTTGTGGTCACGAATCCTCTCACGTAGTGATCTGTTTGTTTTCCCCACATAGTAGTGAAAACAGACAGTACAATGAGCAATATAAACCAGATTCCTAGTATTGCAGTTACCCATATTCCTCAACTGCCATAAGACACCAGTGTCAGGGTGCCTAAAGTATCTGGACTCATCAATGTGGGGACATTGCAAACAGTTCCCACATTTCTTGGTGCCCCATAAATATTCATTATTAGTGTCAATAACATAAGAGCAATCATTACGATAACAGATTTGTTGTTTTAAAGTCTGACAATTTTTAAAAGTAAAGGTAGGAATAGAACCAATCAAGTCCCTAGTAGCATCATCTACTAGTAAAATGTGCCAATTGTCAGTAATCATCTGCTGTATTCTGTCAATGTTATTACAAAAAGGCAAAACTATGGATAAATTCCGTCTCAATCCATCATTAATGGCTTTCGAAGTAACATGACCAGAGCTAAAAAAAGGTTTGGCTCTGATCTGTCTAAGATATCCCATTTGATTATGAACTCTTTCAAACTCTTCTTTACTATAACCCCTATTGAGGAATCCTTCCTGTAGGTTTCCCATTTCTTCATTAAATACCTTGTCATCACAACAAATTCGGGAGACCCTCATAGCTTGCCCTTTGATTATATTCGTAAAGCATGTGGGATTATGCATGCTTTGACGATGTAGATATGCTGGGCGGAAGCAAGGTTTCCTATAAAGCTTAGTTTTCATGGTACTATGGTCAATGTAGACATTTACATCCAAAAAATCAATGCTACTATGAGAACAATTAATGGAAAATTTTAAAAACTCACTTGTAGAGTTAATATATTTACAAAAATCAGAATAACAAAAGTCACCAGCTTCAACAATAAGAAATAAATGGTCAACAAAACGTCTGTAGAATACAACGCTCGCATGTTTCATAAGGTATCTCTGTTCCCAAGCTACCATTACCAAGTTAGCATAGCTAATTGCACAGCTAGTGCCCATAGCTATGCCCTTGGTCTGTTTAAAATATTTGGAATTAAAAAGAAATACATTATTGTCAAGTACCATTTCTAACAAAAAACAAATAAATTCTCCTTTCCCAAATTCCATTCCATTGTCAACAACCAATAAATTCTGTAACATATCCAAACCACATTGATTAGGAATACATGTAAAAAGAGCTTCAACATCCATAGTGATGAATGTTAAATTATCTACGTTATCATACCCAGATGCAAAAGTATGTAGTTCTTTTAAAAATTGCTCTGTATCCTTAAGAACATAAGGGTATTTAGCCAAGATTTGTTTTAGCTCAAAATCCAAATAAATGGAAAGTGGTTCGGTTATCCACCCCGCACCTGCTACAATTGGTCTAAATCGGGGTCTGATCAGATCTTTCTGGATTTTGGGAAGACCATGGAGTCTAGGGTCCAAGGGGTGCATCACCTGAAAATAATCAAACAATTCTTTTGTGATAGTTCCCATAACTAAACAATCCCTCAGTGTTGATTGTATCCGAGTCATTAAAAGTTCTATTTCAGGTAGCCTAATTTCAACATAAGAATCAGTGCCAAGCATGTCAGACATAGTGCTCACATAATAACTTGAATCTAAAACAACTACAGGGCCACCTTTATCAGATGGTCTAACCACTATCTCATTGTTATTCTTAGTACTTTTTAAAGCATCAATTTCCTCTGCATCCAAATTGTTTTCAAAACTAGAAGTATTGAATTTGAAATCATTATAAATATCATTTTCCATCGCTTTTAAAAATATTTCCACATTTGATGGTAGAGGAGGCACATAGTTACTTTTTTTCTTAAATTTACAACCATGATCATCTGTATTGGCATTCAGTAATAGTTTAAGAGCCAAGTCCCGTGTAAACATGCGTAAACACTAAAGAACCTCACTTCGATCAATACAAGCCGATGGTATAAACCCTAGACCTTTATTAAGTAATCGATATTCAGCTGATGTTAAATTATAACTAGAAATGTTCCAGACTAACTGTCGTTTGTCCACATCTTCTTTATCGTGCGTACCTGTGTAGCAATGGGTGCTTCCTTGCGTTTCTGGCCTCACGGTGTATCCAGATCTATGGATTTCTTTCTGGCCGGTTTGTAAGGTAAAGGAAAAGCCAAAGAATCCAGATTTTGTGTATTATCATGAATGAGTTTCCGCCTGACATCAGGAGCCGAACGTGTAGAATTTATCACTGTTGTAGCTGCACAGTCATTAAGAGCTTCCAGTGGAGTCGAATAGTTAGAACCTTGCAACGGTGAAGGCAACCTTTCTGTCGTTTGCGCAGTACCATCACCGCGCGTAGCATTACGTACATCCGTAGGCGTCTCTTCAGACCTCCCCGGTTCAACACGACCTGCTTGACTGGTGTTGTTGGAAACAGTGCCAATTACATTTGAATTATTCACCAATGAATGCACAGCTCGACCCCGAGCTGAATAAACATGTGTACCATTTTGTTGAACCGTTATGTTGTTCCTCGGCCAAGTGAACACATTGTGTTTCCTGAAGTCCTCTATGTCACGTAACAATTTTTTCTTTTTAATGTCCATTAATTTAAGTTCATATCTACACACTCTCTCAGTTACATCATGTATGAATATGTCGGTAGGGCCATCACCATATAAATCATACAATTCATTCTGTTGTTGTATGATAAGATTTCGTAAATCAGTTTCAATAGGATAGAAGAATTCAAGAATAAGTTCCATGTAGGCTTTTCCTGTTTTTAAATTCAACTGCTGCCAATGAGATAACAGGTCAGGATAAGTATTGCCGTAGCTAGGCATAGTCAATATCCGTAACCCTCTAGGAACCACATTAAAATTAATACTGGCTTCCAGGTGATATCTTTGACTCTGTAAACGTTTGTATTTGTAAATATTATTTTCTATATCTCGTTTTAGATCTTTAACAATTATGTCAT
The DNA here is from genome assembly GCF_019279795.1 of Protopterus annectens. Lineage (NCBI taxonomy): Eukaryota > Metazoa > Chordata > Ceratodontiformes > Protopteridae > Protopterus > Protopterus annectens. The sequence goes on from NC_056725.1 coordinate 53,357,383, forward strand.
CAGCCATTACCTGATTGACATTAATCCTGTCGACCGCTGGATTAACATTCAAAAGCGGATTAATAGAAGACGTTAACAGTCCCCTCAGTCCATGTACGCGATTGCCAATATATATATCTAATATGAATCTGTCTAGACATATATGAATGTGATCATCTCCAAAGATCAGAATTATATCAAATTTAATGTGCTTTTTTAGCCTTTCTTATCTTCTTAAAAGCCTGAATACATAACAACTAAGAAAAAATACTTGTTAAAATTCTATCTCACATTTAAAATACATCTGACTATATGCTATACAGAACTACTTAATAAAACAATGTAATGTTTACTTCAATAAATTCTTATACAAATATCAGTGAAACCCAAACTGTTTTACTTGAGTCACTTATTTAATCCATTCAGTGTTCTTTTAAACATTAATGCCACACAGTGAGGTTTATGATTTATAGTTCTAGCACCAGTCACCAAACTCCCAGTCTTTTTTGCTAATTAAGAACCATAATACCATAATTCACATGCCTAAACTATATGTACTAGAACTGATGCTTTACAGTTATTCCACTCATTCCCTAATTCTACTTTGTAGCTGGTATTCTTCCTGATCAGCTCAATCTCCCAGAACTGGCCGATACTCGGATTGTGAAGCACTTTATTCTTCTAGGCAGCCATCAGTATTATGTTACTCAAGCATATTCCTTTGCAACAATGAAAAATATTCTGGTCTCCCTTGCAAAATCATTCCGTGGGCTTACTTATTGTCATACGGTTGAGGAGTCCCTTTCAGCTTACTGGCTCACTCCTTCTTGATTAAACATTTTATTTCCTTCATGGTCTTTTCAGTATCCAAAAATATCTTTGATCATCCAGGAAAAATATTCTGAAGACACATAGATATAACAACTTGAATCTCAGTTATGACTTTCCAGATCTCCTGTTTGCCTGGATAGACCTGTTTCTCTTGCAGAAGAATCACAACACACCACAAGCCTTCTGAAGCCCCATGTTGTAATGCTTTTCCTTCTGCCACAGTTTTATCAAAAAGCAGTTCTTCTTCCTTTTTTACTAATTTGTGTCAGCATTGCTTTCTGATTGCCAGATTTGAAGCATACACATAATATGTCCTCCAAATTAACAAATGCTACTGTTGAACATCAGTCCAGTTGCTTATCCATATGTTTATAACATTATTTATTTACTTATTTGATATTTATTTACCAGGAAATGTCAAACTGGGCCAAAAAGTTCCTTTTTTAGTGAAGGCCTGGGTAGAAAAGCACCATAGTTGTATAAAAAACAAAAATTTCATTTCCATAATTATGAATTGAGTTACAAGAGATGCATGGACAGATACACAGGAGAAAGAGAGATACGGTCCTAATGGAGAGATGAAAAGTCAGCAAAAAAGGGAGAGTAGTAGTGTTAAAATTGAATTCATCCTCAAGTCTTGCTGAGTACCTTCGGGAGGTGGACCCTGTTTTTCAAAAAATTTCACTAAGGCGACACTGATATATATACTGTATTTTATATAGTATATATCATGGACAGAAGTAAGTCAAAAACAGAAAAAGATAGCTGGCTGCACAAGACCCAGGATAAAAAAGTGCCCAATCCAGGTAGGCACACTGGTGCCAGGACTGGAAAAAATGACAGTGTAGCATCCTCAAAATACAGAAACATTCTTACAATGGGGCCAGGCCAGGCCCAGGGGGAGGATGGCTCCCCCATTGTAGAAGGAAGTAGCAGTAGACAAAAACCACAAAGAAAAGCCATAAAGACAATAGAGTGGACTACTGAGGATAAGAAAGAAATTATGTATTGTTACTGTTATGCAAGAAGCCCAGAATTTCCAGACACAACATATAGAAAATGATTAGGAGAGAAATTAGAGGAAAGAAAAATACTTCCACAGAAGCTTCAAATAAAAAGTGTTCATTAATACAAAAGATTTTTGAAAAACAGTATATAGATCAAGAAACTTTCATCTGTTTGGAAAAAGAAACATCTGAGGAAGTGTGAAAATATAAACAACAAATCCTAGAGATATTTGCAAAATATAAAAAAGAAATATGGACATGGGAAAGAAAGAGAGATTTGATATGGTGCAATATTTATACAAAAGAGAAAGCCAAGTTAACTAATATAAAGAAGGCAGTCTCAAATATATTCAAAGAGAAATACAGGCAAAGGCATCAAGATATGGAAAATTTCACAATAAAAAAATAATATCACAAAGAATGTAATGTGGAAAAGAAGATTATTAAACAGAAGTTAAAGAAACAGAAGTTGAAGTTATGGAGTGCCTGCAAAGTGAAGGATTTAAGGTAGAGAAGGTCTAAAACAGACTATATCACAGCATGATGGAGTGAGTCCCCAGAATAAGGAAAATCAGGAAGATCAGGAGAAATGTGAAGAAGAAATATGGACAGGGGAAAGGAAATGAGATTTAATATGGTATAATATTTATGCAAAGGAGAAAGCAAAAATAACCAATACCAGAAGAGCAGCACCAAAGATATCCGAAGAAAAATATAGGGAAAGGAATCTGGGTATGGAAAACTTTACAATACAAAAAATAAGAAGACTAATAGGAAAAGCAGAAAAGGAGATTAGTAATGGAGAAGTCAAAGAAATAGAAACTGAGGTTATGGAGCAGCTGCAAAGAGAAGGATTCAGTGTAGAAAATCTAATGCAGAAAGCACCACAACAGGATAGAGCAATGGATATCCAGATTAAGGGAAAATCAGTGGAACAGGAAGGAATTGGTCAGGTGCCATATCAAGATATTTTGGAGCCTTCCACAGGAAATCAGTATAAACGTTCACTTGAAGCTAGACAGCAAGGAAAGGAACAGGAAACTGTGGAAACTCTGATACAGTCAATGTTGAGGAGTGATAGGCCAGTGAGTTCCCACATGACAGAGCAACAGATGACACAGGATGAAATTGAAGAGAATGTGCCACAGGAAGATGCTATAGAACTTTCTATAGAATGCCTGCAGGAAATGGAAGACGAGGGATGTTCCCTCAGTTTGGAAGAAAATGAGCTAAGAGAAGAGTTGCTTGATTTAATGGACATGGATAGATATATTAAGATCAATGAGAGAAATAGACTGTAGAAGGTCAATAAAACATCAAAAGTCAGAAGTCTGATAAAACAAATGAACACAGTAATTAGGACTGTTCATAGATACCCATGTGATATAATGGAAGTAAACAGGATATATTACTGTGCAGCTAAATTAATAACTGATAAAGTTCTACCACAAAAGCACAGGGTAGTGAGGGAAAGGAAGGGGAGAAATCGAATATCATCATGGAAGTATCAAATAGGGAAAACTATAAAGCAATTAAGACAAGAAGTGTCACTGTTAGAAGATTATAGAAGAGGGGAATAGATCAACAAAAATACTAAGAAAGATAGATGTGATTAAAGCAATGCACAGTATTAGAACAGATCAGGCTCTATCATGCACTATTGCAAATAAAAACTAAAAATTTCAGCACAGGCAGAAAAACTTAAAAAATACACAGATAAATATATGAGAAAAGTACAAAATAAGCAATTTATTGATGACTCAAAAACGTTTTATACAGAATTCCGAAATAAGTTAAAGGAATTGAAAGACGGCCAAAAAAAGAGGAAGTAGATACATTTTGGAGCAGTATCTATGAAGATCCTGTGGAACATATTAAAGATGCTAAATGGATAGAAGAAGTAAAAGAAAGAATAAGACGTTTAAAGGTACAGGATATGAAATGGGATGAAGTAACAACCAGAGAGATTGAAACAAAGTTAAGAAAATCTCTAACTGGAAAACCCCAGGCCCAGATGTTTTACCTAACTTTTGGTTTAAATTATTAACATCTTTGCATGAGGATTTAGCCATGAGTAAGAACTATTTATATGCATACCCCAAACAGACACCGCACTGCCTAACAAGAGGCAAAACAATGCACTTACTTAAATGTGATCCTGCAAGCTACCCTAAAAATTATAGACCAATAACTTGCCTCCTGACGACGTATAAACTATACATGGGAATTGACGCTGACAGAGTTTATAATCATTTAGAAGAAAACTCAATTATGGGAATAGAACAAAAGGGCAATAAAAGAAAGTCATATGGAACAAAGGATCATTTGTTGTTAAATAAAGTTATAGTGGAGAACTGTAAAAAGGGACAAAATCTAAGTATGGCATGGATTGACTACAAAAAAAATTTGATAGTAGCCCACATTCATGCATAAAAGAGTGCTTAAAAATGTATAAGATACACCCTACACTGATTGACTACATTGCAGTAACCATGAAACAATGGCAAACCACTTTGCAATTAAGCCATGATAAAGGACAGATTATTATCCCAGGGATAAAAATTTAAAGGGGGATATTCCATGGTGACTCTCTGACACCATTGCTATTCTGCCTTGCCATTAATCTATTAAGCTGTTTACTTAACAGCTTAGTCCATGGCTACAATTTGGCTCCTAGAAAACAACAAATTCTAATGACTTCTCATCTTCTCTTTGTCAATGATTTAAGACTGTATAGCTCATCAGATGAGGAATTTAAAGCACAGCTGCAGGTTGTCAAAACTTTTTCAGATGATATTACAATGTCATTTGGTCTTGATAAATGTACAAAAGCAACCTTTAAAGCAGGAAAACTGCAGCACCAGGAAAACATCAGTTTGGGACCAGAATGTGATATAAAAGAACTTGAGCAAGAGAGAGTGTATAAATACTTGGGAATTGATGAAGAATCAGCAATAAAACATGAACAAATGTGAATAAAACTCAGTAAGGAATACTTTAGAAGACTTCAATTAATCCTGAGAACAGCACTGACATCTAGGAACAAGATCCAAGCTATAAATCAATTTGCTCTTCCTATCCTAACATACAGTTTTGGAGTGATTGACTGGCCCCAAAAATTGTTGGATAGATTAGCTATTAAAACAAGAAGGATGCTTCATGCTCACCGAATGATTTATGCATTGTTGCCTCACAGCAAGAGGTTCTCCTGTTCTATTCTCGGCTGGAGCGCCTTCTGTGTGGAGTCTGCATGTCCTCCCGCGGTCAATTGGCATTCAAAAAAAATGGGTAGAATGGGCGTGCCTTTGTTGAAGGTTGGGCGTCGAGCTGGCACCTCAGCACCCGTAAAAAATCTACTGTCAATCATTAGCGGGCTGGAGTTCCACTGTGGCGACCCCTAACCGGGAAAAGCCGAAAGAAGAAGAAGAAGTGTATACCAAGATTATATATTCCCCATTCCAAAGGAGGGATGGGCCTCCTTGAAATTGATTACATGTATAGATCTGCAATTGTGCGACTCCAAACATATCTACTGACCCCACAAGATCCAAATGTAGTGAAACTTTTGAAACATGAGGAGAATACATCTAAGATGACTTCTCTGCTTAATTTATCAGAAGCATATCGACATCAAAGAGGAATGGAAATCAAACCAGAAGTAGATAAAAACCAGGCAGCAACTGAATGTGCCATAAAATAAAAGAAAGAATATAAGGTGAAGGACCAGATGAGAAGGCAAGAAATGTGGAAAATCATAAATATAGTTACAAGTATAGAAAACTTCTGGAAGAGCCTCATGCTGATCAAGAATGAATGCAGGAATGGTTAAGGAGAGGCAAATTCAAACCAGTGAATGAAAGGTTAATATTGGCAGCCCAAGATAGTGGGCTATGTACATGCTGGTTTACAAAGTCCATTGAACATGTGGGAGGAACAGACAAATTTAGATTTTGTAAAACCGAATTGTAAACAGTCACACACCTTGTTGCTGGCTGCGACACACTAGTGGCAGAAGGACTGTATACTGAAAAGCATAATAACATGGCAAGATTGTTGCAGTGGGGATTGTGCAAACATTATGCCATTGAAGTGGCTGAAAAACACTGGAAACATGAGCCACAAAGCATCATAGAAAATGAAGTTTATATCACATGGGATCACCCATTGCCAACAGTTCAAAGATAGATGCTAGAAAATTGGATACAGTGGTCCAAGAAAAGAAGACAAAAGTAGCATTGATGATTGAAATTGCCACACCCAGTGACTATAGTGTCTTGTGTACAGAGAAACACAAAGTCATAAAATACCAGGATCTGCAGGCAGAAATGAGAGTAATGTGGAAGAAAGATACCCAGACAGTTCCAATAGTAGTGGGAGCAATGGGTCTTATAAAAAGAATTTACAATCATATTTAGATATGTTACCAATACATGTAACCCCATATGAATTGCAGAAGGAGTCATTACTGCGCACATTGCGGGTGTTGCAAACAACACTTCTGGCTAACATCAAAGACTGAAACAATACTAATTTCATGAACTTTAATCATACTTTGACTTAGGAATGGGGTCCATTCCCATCATGGTATGAGAAACCCAAAAGATTTGGAGAAATTAGAACAGAAATCATACAATTCGATGACATTTGCAAAAAGGAGTTGCAAGAGATAGATGCACAGGTGAAAATCATACAATTCTCAGTGTTACGGAATAACTTGCATGAGATAGTTGCACAGGAGAAGATTATACATTCATTTCAGTAATACAGTTAATACAGTCTACTTCTTGCAGTTTTTCTATGCATTCTGTCTTTTAACTCTGTTTTTTGAAATCATTCTACTTGAGGGCCTCAAGTTCAGTTTGTCTTTCCCTCATTTGAATCTCTGATTTCTCCAATTTTATTAGCTCATCTGAAAGGTTACTTGCATCTTCTTCTGTTCTTTTCATGCCTGTATCATTTGCTTTTATATAGTCAGTCAGTGCTTATTGTAAATATGTCTGAGTACATATGCTTCATTTTCCTCTATATTACTTGAAGAAATCTAATGTACTAAATGTGCTTTCAAAACTGCTTTTTGATGAACAGCTGCAAGTATTTTCCAAGCCAGAGCTTTTTTCTTCTTTTTTTCCAGTTGCTGGCCCCTTACATTTTCCAAATTTCCTCTTTACTGATATCTACGCAGTTATTCCTAACCAGTAACTGACTTTTAACAAAATTTCTAAATTTTCACACTAGGACAACTCTACTGAATGTCAATCAGTTGGTTGTCATCTTGGACACCTCTTCTTCTCTAACATTTTAATGCATGTTCCATTTTTGTCCATTCTGTTATTTGCTGACCCAAGCTACAGCTAAAAGAGTCTTCAGACCAGCTCACTTACCCATTCAACAAATGCAAAATAAAAATAATAAACAATTAATTGGTCAACTCTACAGCATGATCCAGCCGTGGCTCTACAGCATGAGCCAGCCGTGGTCCCCTTCTATTTAACATACCAACTATATTAATAAAATACTTGTTGAAGGCACAATCAATCAGTATGCTGATGACTCCAGTCTAAGGTGTTCTACCAAGACAGCTTCAAAACTCCAACAATAAACTCAACTCTTCTTTTATAGCATAGAGGACTGGCTCATAGAATTCCACCCAATATTAAAAACAAACAAGCAAACAAACACAAATCTCCAAAAATCAACTCCAAGCCCATACTTTACATCATCAGCAGCAGCTTTAAGTACAATGAAACCCCAGAGACTATGCAACTAATTAAACTGCTAGGGTAATTACTGACACTATACTGAAATCTGACCATCATATTATTTTCTATTTATTTACACTTTGTTGACCAGGTTAGTCCCACTCAGCTAGTGGCCTCTTTTCAAGGGACAGCCAAGGAATATTTGAACTACTAAGGGAGATTTGGCCAGGGCATCAGAGAACTTTTCCTGCTCTTTTCAGTAGGTGCCATGCAACCTTTAACATCCACATGACTACCACCAGCTAAAGCAGATGGGACATCGGTTTAACATCTCATCCGAAGGATGACACACTAAGGAGTGCAGCATCCCCTTTGTGCTGCACTGCAGTGTCAGCAATCCATCTACCTGCTGTGGGAATAGAACTCACAGTCTTCTGGTCCTAACTTCAAAATCCAGTTCTCATCATCAAATCAAATAATAAATTTGGTGACTCCATTTAGTCATCTTACGTAGCTGATTTATAACTGTAACATATGAATGATATACATTAGACTACCTTTGCAGTCTTTGTCTGTGTAAATGTCTTTTTTCATTTTATGTTAAATCTATATTATGTTAGTTGCTTGACTTTTCTGTCTGTAAGTTGTTCAGAGTACAGTGGAGCTTTTGTCCTTAGCCCCTTTTTCAGTGGACTACAATCAGCCCAGTCAGACCATCACAGTTAACAAAAGTTAAATAGATAAATAAACAAACAAATAAATAAATAAGCAACACACAGATGAGACGTAATTAGAACCTGCATTGAGAAATTATCTGATTATCTTCCTTTATTACAGGGATGGCCGCAGTGATGCAGTGATTAGCATTGCCACCTCACAGCAAGAGGTTCTCCAGTTCAATCCTTGGCTGGGGTGCCTTCTGTGTGGAGTCTGCATGTCCTCCCTGTGGTCGCGTGGGTTTCCTCCGGGTGCTCCAGTTTCCTCCCACATCCCAAATACATGCTGTAGCTGGATTGGATACTCTAAATTGGCCCTAGGCATGAGTGTGTGCATGTGTGTGCCTTCTGTGGAAGGTTGGGCACCAGGCTTGCAACTCAACACCGTAAAAATTCCACTGCCAATCATGAGCAGACAGGTGATCTACTGTGGCACCCCTAACTGGGAAAAAGCTGAAAGAACAAGAAGAAGATCTTCCTTTATTACAGGGCAAATATATCTTGATCTACCAATAAACACTGAAACATAAATCAAAGTATAGTCAGGCATTGCACAGGACTTCATCCCAGACTTAAAAGTCTTTGTTATCCTAACTGCACAAAATACTTCTGCAGTAATTTTATAAGTAAACATGGGTCCTCTGGGAAGATCCCTGTGTTCCATCTTAAACCAACCATTGCCAATGTTCCTTTAAAATGTGTACTGCCTTATGAAGTACAGGAATATTCTCACAGCATTTAATCAAACACTGTATATTAGCTAAACAACAAGGTACTGATTGCCAAGTATTCTGATATAAAAGGAAGTAGCACAGAGACCTATAATCTGAGAATTCATTTTTCAGACAGAACTTTAGAACAAGACTTGTGCTTGCCAGGAAAACCCCCAAAGTGTGCAGTGTGAAAACCCAGTCAGAACTAAGTTATGGAATTATACTTGAAAGAAATATCTGCAGTTTAGAGCTGCATTTAGGGCCTGGTGGAGATCTAGAGCCTGGACCTGTTTAAGACAGACCGAGTTTGGAAAAGCAGTGAGAGACCTCTTATCTGATAACTTCAGCTCCAACTTTACCCCTCTCTCTCCCCCTCAACCTTCCCTCAGGAAATGCCATCAGATATAACTCCCCATGCTATTACTAGGGAACAGATCCTCAATGATCTCTCTAAGGTCAAGAAAACTACATCAATGCGGCCAGACAATATCCCAGGATGCCTTCTAAATAGCATGAAACATGACCTTTCATGACCTCTGGAATTACTATTTAACTGTAGCCTCCAAATAGGCTTTGTGTCTCATGAATGGAGAAAGGCAACAGTCATCCCTCTGCACAAAGGTGGGTCATTTACATACCATGGAAACTACAGACCCATAAGTCTCACTAGTCTTATATGTAAAGCCATGGAAAGAATTATCATGGAAATGATCAATAGAGATATAGTAAACCACCAGACACTGGACCCAACCCAGTTTGGTTTCATCAAGGGCAGATCATGCCTACTTAACCTGGTGGACTTCTTTGAGAAGGTAACCAAAGCAATGGATGAGGGAGAATGGTTCACACTGCCTACCTTGAACTGGCCAAGGCATTTGACACAATACCCCACCCACCACTCCTTTTTGACATTTACTTCTCAGAAGTCAAGGCCAATATCAGTGGTCTCTGGCTAAAAAAAATTTCAGATGATTGCAAATTAGAAGATGTCATTGAATCCCTGCTTACACTTATCAAGGGATTTGGGATGCATGGCTAGGCTTAAAAAGGCCCTTGTGGTCATTAGCCTAGTAAACACCTATGAAGCTATGAGACTGTAATACAGTTTGATGAAAACAAATATGGGTTTGTTATATTTTTAGCCAAGTGGGCTATTGATTTTTATTTGCTTGTGACTTTCTGAAAGCACATGCTTATTTTTCATAAAGTCCTTTCTCCAACATCTCACTGGACCTTAAAAAAACATATTTGTAGTAGATCCTTATGCTTCTTACAGAGTCTTATATACAGAGAAACTTTGCAGAGATAGAGTTAACAATAAAACCAATATTTACAGGATATACATAACTTCCATTTTGAATTTCAGTGTTTCAGGAAGCAAGCATGACAACATTTTATGCTAGAGGTAGCAAAAGCAGAAGGACTGAGGAGAAATAAACAATTTAAGGCATCATATGCCATGCAGAATTAGAGTAGAGATAGTAATTAAATAAGTGTAGTTTGTCAAATCATGCCTTTAAAATGTGCACTGCTAGCACAAGGCCATACCCTTTCTGAAACTGAATTGAACCGGTGTGATAGATTATAATACCTAGAAGGGAGGATCAAAAATTTTGAGGTGCAGTGCTTTTTTTAAAACTAAATGTCTAGAAAAAAAACATAAAATACTGTCCATATGTCTTGGAGGGGTCTATATTAAATAATCGAAAGTTGAATTCACCAAACGGTATTTCCATCGAAAATAACATTCAGCGAATTCACTCTTGTGGGGGGGGCTGCGCCTCCCACACCCCTGCTAATTATATATATCAGCTCTGAGATCGCACTACAGTGAGGAAAGGACAACTTTACTGATCTTCACTGTACTCTGATTGCAATATTCAGAATTTGCTGTATGGTATTTTCGATGGAAATACCGTTCGGTGATGTGAAGGTTGGGTGAAGATAGATGAAGTCTGCCAGCCTAACCAGATAGAATTTTGGAGATAATTCTGTTATCTGTAAATATTAATGCAAACCACAGGCTTGTTGTCTTAAACTGTAAAAATAGTGTTACATGTGGAGCTGGAAAATATGTAACAACAGTGAGTGCACTCTACTGACCAAGTAAACATGTTGTGACCCTTTGATGTAAACATGACTCTGGCCGGTCTAGATGAAGGAATTCTTGCTATTGTTTTAAGGCCAGAGTTAATGGCCAGAATTTGCATGCATAAATGTCCTTTATTGCTCTGGTTTCTGCCCAGAGGGGAAGAATGTAAATGTAGTTTCTGTTAGCCTGGGAACCCAGGGAAGTGTGAAAAAGATGTAATGTGAACCAGGAATGTGATTTTAAAAACAGAGAGAATCAGAGAGCATTAAGCATTTTGTCTTGACCATCCAACTCAGCACTACGCTTGCTCTATATGTAAGTGTATCTTAGACTTGTGTGTTCTCTTAGAAATAGCTAGAAACTAGAAAGATTAGACTGTTTTTCTGTGATGTCAGAACTGTACTACTGAATTATTTTAAGTATTTCTCTGTGATCTCTGAACTCTTGATTAGCACTGTGTAGTAAAAGTATTGTCTTGTGTTTTGACTATTTGTTATTAAATATTTTTAAAACCCTTTCAACTGAGAGTACTTGCATGCATTTGGTAAAATTGTACAAAGCCACTTCAATAGCTTTAGCCCTGGGCTATACTACCAATTGGATAATAATATTGCACAGTAATAATTGGACATCCTTTTAAGGGCCTTTGAGTAGCTGATAAATAGTGGGTGGTGGCAGATGGTACTATTGTATAGTCTGGGGAAAAAGAGGCACTGCTGGAAAACCTGTGCCAGCCTTTCCCAGGAGTGTCTGTGTGATTGTATAAACTCTTTTCAAAGTGTGTTTATGTGTGTGTGTGTGTGTGTGTGTGTGTGTGTGTGTGTGTGTGTGTGTGTGTGTGTGTGTGTGTGTGTGTGTGTGTGTGTGTGTGTGTGAACTACTTTGGCAGGGACACGAAGCACTGATTGGACAGAGAGGGTGCTGGAGGTTTTAGCTTTCCCACTAGGCTGAGATCTGCCAGTGGGGTGTCTTATTGGGGAAATGGAGAGCAAGGGAGTGACTAGCCCTGGACTGGCTATAATCTCTGTGTGCTCTAAAGGGAAATTGCACTTTACTGTGTGTATTTGTTATCCTTTCCTCCTATATGAGATGCCTCTCACTGGTGTTAGTGGTTAGGATTGAGGCTCCTTGATTGCTGGGCCAGGGCATGGGCGTCACAGGTGAATTCAACTTTCGATAATTTAATATAGCCCCATCCTGCAGATGTAAGTAATGAAGATCTTCATAAACAATACAACACTAGTCTTAATGTAAGAAAAAAAAGGCAGGAACAGGAAGATTAGTCTGGTTAGGAGTCTGAAGAAGCAGAGTAGGTAGGATGCACCTTAGCAATTTCAGGAAATAACTGTCTCTCTACTGCCTCCTGTTACCTCTTATCTCTGTAGCATGGTCCTGAATTGTATTTGGTGTGTCAAAAAGCAGTAAATGTTATTCATTTTACTGATCAATGTAGATCTGCAGAAAGTCTTATTAAACTATTGGCAACTTTTTGCCTGGAAAAGGTATAGAGTGATGTTTTCTCCTAACATGTAGGGCTATTTGTGTTTCTGTTAAGTATGGTATTACAATTATTAAAGTTTTGGTTTTGATATTTGAAACATGGTACAAGTATGTGTGCATTTGCACATTTTTTACCTTTGTAATTAATGATTATCACTCAAGTTTACAAATTGTCTGCAAATACTTTGACATTTGCTATGTTTTTCTGTGCTCTACAACTGAAAAAAAATCATTATTCACTTACAAAGCTGGCATGCAGGTAAAACTGCAGAATAGGGACTTTTCCTATACTGTATTTTCCTGTACTTTAATGAAGTATTTTACAAAAGAGAAACCGTATTGCCACTACAATTCTTTTTTTATGCTTACCTGTCTATATATTTCAAAACATTGTATACAGCATGTCCACGACTGCATAGCTCTATACAAAAGAATGATGACTGCCCTCTTAATTCGAAGAAAAAAAAAAAAAAAAAATATATATATATATATATGTATATATATATATATATATATATATATATATATATATATAAATAAATAACTACACATATAAAATAAAGTGTGTTCTTTGTTTGTGTTAACTAAGTGAGCTTATCCATGGGCCCATTTCAGCCATGTACCCAGGCAAAACAGGAATTTACAGAAACTTAAGGTAACATAAATACATTGCTTTAAAATAAACTGAAGTCTAGATCAGCAGTGTACAATCAGTCAGTGTTACACACATCTGCCCATATCTTAACTGGTAATTCCACCGTATTCATGGTTTGGTACATGAGAAATAAAGACAATGTTGCATAAAGAGAAAATAAGTGTTAATGTTATCTGTTCATCAAACACGAAACATGATAAAGTAAGCATTATCATGACTCATGTAGCTCATGACCATTGCCCCATAGAAAATAAATCAGAATGCACACCTTCCCTTCTGCAGTACTTTTGGTGGTTAAGACATACTGGTACGCCTCATTTTGAAACATGTCAGCTTATCATGGATATCGAAATCTGTGCTGGAAAAGCTGGAAAGAAAGAAAATGCTCCTTCCACTTATCTTCTGAACTAAATGGGAAAGACAGGAGATCTGTGTACAATTACAAGAAGGCCACCACTGTCTGCAGTCCTCTCTTTAGTTGCAGGTGTTCCCAGATATATATTTCTAAACAACTTATGCTACTGACCCTGTGTTCATTTGTAGTCATTTAATAACCATAGGAGTCATATGGAGACAGTGCCATTCACTGCATGTTTGCAGAAGGATTTACTGTATCAGATAATAGCTATGTGTGAAATGATACTGAAAACTTTTGTTTCCAAGGTGACCCAGAAACCGAAGCTATTTTAGTCAATACTTTGTGTAGTGCAAATGCTGCTGCATGTAGTAGTTGACCAAATCACTGCTTAGGGGTGTGTGTATCATTTATGTTAAGAGTTTGCATGTCTTTCTTTTACACATAAGCCATCTCATTCATTTTTAGATTTTTAATAGCCATTTGTTGCTAGCAGTAATAGAAACATGAATGAGTATGTTAAAGAGCTCGGGATTATAAATAATTTTAAAGGCATTGATGTATGGTAAGAATAAATGCCGATGTTGGTATAAATAGAACAGATGAAGAGACACATCCATGGTTTTAAGCTTTCTCTGAGCAGTCAAGATATGGAAATATGACATCTAATCCCTCGGTGTCTGGGCAACCTGCAAATGGTGCTCATGATTACTTAGTTAATAAGGAATGCCATGTTTTTGACTTACCGCCTTTTAAATTATACTTCTTGACCTGGTTGTTCCAAAAGAATCAAGCAAACATTTGCAAGTAATACTTTAAGTACTTCCCCAAGAGCCCGCCAGCCATTTAAGGATGAGGAAGGATGAGGCCAGATAAATTCATGCTACCAGTAGCACCATAGTCAGCAGGGACATAGCAAGGAACAACAGCAGAATGGGTCATACAGTACAATACCTGAAGTATTCTAGAATATGGTTTATAATAAAAGCCTTCCATACCTTGTATTACTAATGGTACAAATGTAAATTATGCAGCAACGACTATACACATTTCCAGTTTCTGGAAACAGATGCTTTTTCAGACTCTACAAATAGGACTGCTGTTGGGATAGCAGATTTCTTCTGTGTCTGCACTTATATATGTAGTAAAAATCCTAAGGTGATCAGTACTAGTATGGCACTTGGCAAGCACTGCTTGGAAGGGCTGAGCTAAATGTTCAAGGAAGGACAGCACTCTAGTTACTAATGTTTTTGCCATATACTTTTGCTTTCACATTAATTAGTAAAATGGGTCTCACATTTTTGACTGTTTAGGTGGTCCTTACCTAGTTTGGACAAATTCACTCTCCTCATCTTCTTGAGATAGGGAGGAGGTGAGATTGTATGTATTGCACATTTCCTGAACAAAAGTAACAGACTGAATGTATCTGTTGCTTCCACTATTCTGAAAACATCAGCTATCTGAGCTGGAAGCCTTTCTAATAGTTATAGCATGGATGACTGCACAGACTTTAAGAATGGAAAAGGGTTCACTCAAAAGTTTTTTTTTATTCATTAATTATTTGACCTTTGTGTACTGGAAAGGTACAACCGGGTTGTTGCCGATTTTCAGTGAATCCCTGGGGAGATAATCTCCAAAACACTAAGCAATAGTGATATCAGAGAAATATATATAAATATATATCAGTGAAATTTAACATTGGCTAAGAAATAAACTATATACTGTGGGAAGACAGGTTTTGTATGTACAGCGATTGGGTGATATACCATTCTGTTTAAACTTTGTCTATGAATAAGGCATATGTAGTATAAGACTATTTTGATATGTACAGCAGCTGTAAGTTGTGCTAGAAGCTTAACTTAGAGCTGACAGGGGAAAATAAAGTCATAAGAGAGAAGAGAGAAGGCAAGAGAGACAGACAAAAAATTGAAAGAGTGATAAAGGCAAAGAACAAGAGAAGAGTAAAAATAAAAGAGGGGGCGAGTAGGAGGGATGAGTGAGAGAAAGAGGGATTAGAGTGTAAGATTAGAATAAGGGAGAATGATTGGCAGGGAGGAGTGAGTGATAATGGTGGTGGTGGGAGTAAATAATGGTGGGAGGAGTGAGTAGAGGGAAGGGTGAGTGCGGATGGGGTTTAGAGAGTAGTTAGGGTAAGATGCTTTTTCACTATAACATACTTGTACTAGCCTGGTGTACAACAGGACCAGAGCCATGTATTAGATGGGAAGTATTTCACAGTGGCTTTTAATGATTGGAGGGAAGGAGATGACCTAATAGATATGGATATAGAGTTCCATGATTTAGCAACAGAGTAGCAGTATGACAGATGTCTGGCAGGCATGACTGGTTTACATACAGTAACGAGTTGTTGGTCATTGGCTCGTAATGGTCTGCTAGGGGTATATTTGTATACTGTTGTATTTAGTGCAGGACAGGTAGAGGGGTAATGCATGATTTTTAAGCAGAAAGTAGCTGTAGATATATTAAATGGTGATGTAGTTCCAACAATTTATGACTTTTTAGTGCCGATATAATCCATAAGGGCTACCTGCTGCAAGTTTTGCAAACTTATTATAACGTTGTTCAAGTTTTGCTTTTAGTGAAGCCTGAACATCTGTGAGGAGAGGAGTGCCATAGAGAAGTGAAGGAAGGAGATAGGTAGAGGCTAATGTTTGCCTATTTGTAGTAGTAAGGATGTTTTTGGCTCTGTAGAGCATGCATAATTGTTGCTGTTTTTTTATGGAGTTTTATATATGCAAGTCAAATTTAAGGTTGTCATTTCTAGTACTTAGGTGTGATAGCTGACTTTGATAATAGTGTTATTTAGAGAGAGTATTTTGAAGTCAGTTTTTTCAGAGAGAGTGATTTGGCGAATAAAATTAAAAAAAATAATTTTGGCAGGGACCGAGCATGAATTCTGAGATAAAGAGCCATTTTTCAGTAACAGTAAATATTCTTGAGATTGCTTAAGATCTGCTATATTGTCAGATAAACATATGAATGTGGAGTTGTCTGGATAATGTGTTAGTAAGACATGTTAGGTGGAAGTACAGAGTAGTATTGGTGAGAATATTAAACAGGAAGGCTCAAGGATGCAGCCTGTGGAATATATGAAAGTAATGGGGTGTGAGGAGGGTAAGAAGTGCCATTTCACCAAGTAGATATCTATCTATCAATAGCTTTTGAAACATTGGAGGGTAGATGTCGATAATCCTAGTGAGGGCATCTGAAGTAGGAGTTTGCTATGACAATTTTATTAGAGGCTTTGGAAAAGTCTAGAATCAGGAGGATACTGGTTTGGTGCTGTCTCTGGCTTTGTTGATGATATCTGTGAAGGCTAGAAGTACAGTATTTGAATTATGAGATGGGTGGAAACTGTGTTACATGGGGGTTAGACGTTTGTCCTGAATGAGATATGTTAGCTATTGCTTTTTTAATACATTTCTGTAATGATTTGGAGAGGGGGAAATAAGATTGCTATGAGTCTAAAGTTTGTAATATTTCATGAAGTACCACATTTGAGGAGAGGGATGTTGTGATTTCTTTTCCATAGGAAAGGGACATGGATCTCCTGAATGGACCTATTTATAAGAATGAAAACTGGATAGGCAATACAGCTAATAGCTGAAGTTGAGCATAGTTTCAGTTTGCATAAGAATTATTTTATATAGACTGTAGGGCCAGGTTTTAAGGTGAATGTGCAGGCACTGGTTTGCAACTGTTGGAGAGTAGTGGCAATGGAGGTGTGAGAGTCTTTAGTAATGGAGGCTATATTGGCTATGAATAACTGTTGCAAGCAGTGCATTGTTTGGAGGGTCTATGCTAAATATTCGAACATCCAAAATGTTGAACATTACATGGTTGAGACCAAATGTTCAACATTTGGATGTTCGAATATCAAATAAAAAAAAATTAAAAAGAAAAACACACCTTAACAGTGTGAGCAAGCCCCCCTGCACCCCCCATACCCCATACTTAAATATATTAAGTTTGAGACCGCACTTCAGTGCAGAAAAGGGAACTTCTCCCTATCTGCATCGTACAACGTCATTGAAAGTCAATCTTTGAACACTTGTAATTTCGAACGTTTAGTCTCAACCATGTAATGTTCAAAATTTTAAGTGTTCGAAGAATTGACATAGACCCTGTTTGGAGAAGGGTTTGAGACTGAATTTTTTGGCCAGGATGCAATATTTCTTTAATGAATGACTAGATTTTTTTGCTGCATGTTGTGAGGAAAGTGTTGCCAAGTTTAAGCTTTGCAACCAACTGGATTGATCATATGGTAATCCAGTATGAAATCATTACTACTCGTAATATCATAGGGGTAGGTGATGAACCCATCTACAGTACACATGATGTGAACACTAACTTTGGCATGGCATTTACAAAGTGTATATGTCAGTTATTGACCAGGATGGTCATTCACAGTCCATGGTTACAAAGCTGTGCTCTTCAGGAAAGTTATACCCTGTCCTCAGTCAGTGATAATTTTGACTTAGCCATTTTATACTAAGGCAAAGTAGTTTTTGTCTTTAACTCTTGCAGTTTACAATTATTAAAAACTACCTCTGTTGTTTTGTCTAGTTCTTTAATTTTGTTATCATGCATGTAACAATGATTTTGCAGCAGTACAATCTGACCACATGCTAAACTTAAAGATTTTCCTCCAGGCAAAAATACATATGCTAATAAACTACTGAATGTAATAAAAACAAAAAAGTCATAGTGTCATCTAAACCACAGAACATTATTCCCCAGCACCTTGGCTACTGCCTTCCAGAGAGGATAAAACCACACCACTTAATGCACTTTATATAGAAAAGGCAGCGCAGAAAATAGTTATTCATAAATTAATTACTTAAAAATTTCCAATTATATTCCAAATTAAGAACAAAAGGAACAATAGTATTTTACTTCAAATAGAAATACTTTCTTCATGTTCCAATATTTGTTTAGGAATTTTCTTCCCTCCTGTATTCAATATCCTTGTTGTAAAACACATACTTTGAAATTATCCAAAGACCTAGTATGGTTTTCAATAAAATCTGTCACTCCTGGACTGGTTATATTTGTTTATTCTTTTTCCTGACATCTATCACATGTTCTTGCTCTCTATACTTTAAACTGCTCTTTCCTATGTAGCACAGGCTGCAATTACTTTAATAACATCAAAACAACAAAGGAACCCCAAAATAGGGCAAAGTCAATTAAAAACTAAAATAATAGCCACTGAGGATGACACAAGCAGAACGGTGAATCAACGAACTTTAATGACTTAGCGCTTTCACCAGTACCATAAAAATAATCCGCAAGTATAGATAATCCACAGTGTATTTAGCGCTTTCGTCTGATAAAATAACCAAACTTCTTCAGATACTTACTTTAATAACATAAATTACACCTTTCACTAGGCATGTTGTATCAAACCTTTTACTACTAATTTAATTAAAAGTAGTAAACATTGTGTAACATATGAAATATCCTCCCAAGGCAGGGCTAGCCGCCCACTAGTGTAAACCTTGGCTCTAGATGATTGCCACTGTTGAAGTGACCCCATGACCCCATGTGCAAAAATGGGGCAAAGGGGTTGTGGATGGATGAATGGATATGAAATATCTTCCATAGGGGGTAAGTACCTATCAAAGTTATCTTATAACTAAACAAGGTATCACAAGGAGCTCTCAAAATATCTCCTTGTAACCATTTCACCCACACACCTTTCTCTATAATAAGATAGTTTAGGCACTTGTAACCATGTCACCCAGACACCTCCCTCTATAATAAGATAGTTTAGTCCCTTGTAACCATATCACCCAGACACTTTCCTCTATAATAGTTTAGGCACTTTGCTTATCAGATTTCTTAACAGAGGATACTGTACTGACGTACCCCACATTTTTTAAGTTAAAAAATATTTCAAATAACAGGCAATCTGCAGTTTGTTTTATAGAAATGGTTGTTAACTGTTGGAATTAATTACCATCACACATTAAAGACAGTCACTCTTTGGATACACTGAAAAAATATTTTTGGATGCCTATTTTGATAATGGCTGTTGTTAGTATTGACAAGCTGTTTGAGTCTTTGACCCATGCTAGCTGTTTATTGTAACCCATGCTCACTGTTTATTGTTACCCATGCTCGCTGTTTATTGTAACCCATGCACACTGTTTATTGTAACCCATGCTCGCTGTTTATTGTAACCCATGCACACTGTTTATTGTAACCCATGCTCGCTGTTTATTGTAACCCATGCTGACTGTTTATTGTAACCCATGCTCACTGTTTATTGTAACCCATGCTCGCTGTTTATTGTAATCCATGCTCGCTATTTATTGCATTGTATGATTTCTGAAGACAAGCTATACTGTGCCACATATTTCATTATTATCACTACCATGTATTTTATTTTTATCTATTAATAATATTATGTTGTTCTAAAGGCAGTGTAGCCCTCCAATATGCTACATTTACTTTTGCCAAGTCATAACCGCTTTGAAGAAAAAAAAAAACAGCTCCTTCGCTTTCTTAGCTTCTTTTAAATATGATTTCTTCTAGAACAAAATATTTGAATCCTTATAGATTCCCCATAAAGTAATAAGGCTATCAAATTGGTGGTGGTGGGGAGATAGTGATTTGGGGGGGGGGGGTAGTGATTTGAGCCCAACAAAAATCTTTGGTAGCAACAGGGTTTCTATAAACTGAGGCACTAGGGGATTAAAGTTCTCTGATGTAGATGAGTAATGGTCTATGTATGTATGTATGTATGTATGTATGCATGAATGAATGTATATAACAATATCAGACTCATTCTTTCTAGCCTCAGTGAGGGCAAGACAAGATATATCGGGAGAGAATTTGAGGATACCTATCCAATTATCTAGGTTTACATTGAAGGTGCAATGATGTGACTCTGTTTGACATATCATAGACGTTTGTTCCAGAAATGAGGGGAAACATTGGGATATGAATCTATCATGCCAACATGTCTTATTTATCTGCTGATGAAGATTTAGTTCCTTTAACTGAGTAATTGATGTACCCTTAGTTCTGCGAAGGAATAGGAGATCATACAGGTTTGGCTCTTTCAGGGCACGAAAGGCTGGACATAGATCTCCATGGAGGAGTCTGTAAGAGACTGAGTACAGAGAAAGGGCTGCCAGTCTCTCCTGATAATTAAGATTTTTGAGGCCACTGATCTTTTTTTGTTATGAATATTTGAGATCTCTCAGGTTGTTTGATATCTTCAGATAAATATATGTCAAAAGGTGCATTATATTCAATAATAGGTCAGCTAAAATATGAGTCAAGAGGAATTAAGACTTGATGCCTTTGGAAATTAGATGAGCCAGATAAAAGGCTTTCTGAACTACTGTGGAGATGGCAAAATGATAACAAATTATCAACAAAAAGTACCCAGATCCCTTACAACAGTGTCTGATTGGTGGGGGTGTATCTCCTATATGGTAAATTAAACTGTTTTTTGTACCAAAGTAAACTATGCCACATTCTTTTACATTTAATGTGAGACCATTGTCTTTGCACCAATTGTTAGCATTGTCTAAGCCATGTTGGAACAATTGTGAGTCAGCTGAAGATCAAATAAAATCTGTTTACAGTCATCTGCAAGGTTAGTTAGCCATAGGCCAGAAATGCTGGTCTGAAGATCTGAGAAATATATGCCAAATAGTAGATGGACGAAAACTGAGCCCTGTGGTACACCACTGGTAACCTTATTTTTTATTTTCAAATGTAGCACCTGTTTCTTTAATCACAAGGGTTCTGTTAGACATCCATTTAGCTAGCCATCATATAATATAAGAATTTAGATTTAGATTTACAGTTTATCAATAATGCCTATATGAGGACTAGTACTGATGATCTTGGCCAGGCCTAGATATGCTGTGTGCACTGCATAACCACTATCCACTGCTTCAGTTACTTTTTCAAAAGATATTGATAAGGTTAAAGAGGCAGGACCTTCTTTTGATAAATTCAAATTGATGAGAGTCCAGGGTTAAGAGAGTTTAAATGTTCATATTAATGAAGTCTGAGATAATGCGCTCCATAGCTTTACATATGAGGCTAGTGAGACTAATAGGTCTATAGTTACCTGGATCATTGGTTAGGCCACCCTTGTGTAACGGCATTACAATGGCTGTTTTCTAGGCTTCAGGAATGTAACCAGTGGAGAGGCTTAGACTAAAGAGGTTAAGTATCAAGTTCATAAGAGCCATATTTGGCACTGATAGTCAGGCAACCAGGTACGTTGTCAGGGCCCAAGGATGAAGTTTAGTTTTTGAAAGGGCTGAGAGAACGTGATGAGTAAAGGGTTGGTTGGGATTGTGGAAGCTGTGAGAGAGCTATAACTGTGGGTGGACTAAAATTTACACTAAATTTGTTAGCTAGAACATTAGCTATTTTCTTTGGGTCACAGAGTGCAATATTATTGTGAACTAGCTCCAAATACTGTTGGGTGTTAGTTGTTAACTTCTTGACATAGTTAAACAACGATTTGCAGTTATTTTTGGTTTTAGTGGCTATTTTAAGTTCATACTCAGCTTTTACTTTCATAATGGTTCCATTAAGCTAGTTAGTTTGCTTAAAGTAGGTAGAATGAGACCTGTTATAAGCATTTAGCAGTTTCTTTCAGTATTTTGGTGATCAGTCCTAGAAGAAGTGGTGGATAGGTTTGGTATGAGGAGGCTTTTGCTGCTGCTCCTCTATGCTCCTTCCATCTTTCAGTGTTATCAGCCCAGGTTCTCCATGTCCTGTGGGTGAAGTTTACTTATTGCAGATTTACCTACAGAAATTGTAACGCATTCTATTAGCTATCTTCCCCTCCCTAAATACAAAGTAGTACTACGTACCTTTAACTCTTTTACAGAGTGTGATGATGGGGGGCGGACTGGTCAAGGGACCCTTTCAGCTATGCCTTGGGCTATAATGATAAAAACAAAACAATATTACAACAAAGATAAAAATAAAGTAGATTCTGAACCATAAAAAAATAAATAGCTCAGTATATTATAATAAGCAACCTTTACTCACAAAATATATAACAAATAACCTTTCTAAAGGATGATATAAATCGACAACCCTTTGCTTGTTGTACTAGTTCATTCATTATTTTAATATATTGGATGTTAAACATTACAGTGGCTATTTTGCAGTTGTTTTGCCTATCTCATATCTGAATTCTAGTAAATCCCATCACTCTAAAACTAGTACTATTATGTTCATACAGACCATAAAATTCATAGTATCACTTAAGTCTTCAATTTAAACTGCAATGAGAGAGTACAATTCAAGCTTTCCCCAAATCTAGGGCTTCATTCAACCAATGGGTAGCAAGATTAAAATCTGCAATATTTACATATACCTGACTATATAATCACACATACATCTAACGTAGTAAAAATTATCCTTAAAGCTACTACAAGCTAAACATACAACATAATAAAATGAATACATGTATACGAAATAATGACAGTAAAGGAAACAACATCTATAGGATTGCATTCTTAGCAATAATTAAAGAACATCATTTTATTTTGTCTGCTTTAGGCAAAACGTAAGACAAATTTTTCATTTATGCTAGGCCATTTGTTTGAATCTAGCTTAGTTTGCCATTTAGCTTCTCTTTTAAGAAACAAATTCTGCTAGTCACCATGACCATTTACTTTCCTTAATGATAGCTAAGCCTGTGTTCAGCAAACCTAACACATGCTTGTAATAATTATTATTCATACCTTTCATATAACTAGATAAACATGCAAATATATTTATTCTTTCGGTACTCTCTTCCTTTATCCAGCATCAAAAACTCACAAAAGCTACAGCCAGACACATCGGTGCACCTTAGGTATCAACATTTGCAAAATGTGGTAACTTAATTTCTAATACTTTGCAAACACAGTTTTCAAAATTCAGTATTTTTTTCTGAATAAACAAATCTTCATAGAAGCTGCCAAACTTTTGCATAGAACCCAATCTATTGTTTGTGTTAGCGATATTTAAAAGATTGAAAACATCTGTTATGCAAACAAGTTGGTTTATAATCTCATCCAGTTTTAAATTCTGCATGTAAAGTGTCCCAATGTTACTGACAATGCTTTTAATTTTAAGCAACTCTCATATATTCTATTAGATAATGACTTCAATCATTTCTTGTTATTCTCACTATGAAATATAGATAAGTTATTCCACGCAGATAGGGAACTGTTTATTCCTGTCCTAACAACATGTTTCACCATATGCTTATTGTAGAAAACTGTTGGTATAACTGTTATCCTTTCACAGTGGTGTCAGTTTGCTACTCAAATATACACTTCTTACTGGTGCTTCTAGTGATGAAAACCTCAGCTATACGCATATCACTCTTTAAAGAAGATCTAGGTTCAGTCCACACTTCTCATCACTGTCTGGTAGTTTGCACGTTCACTTTATTTATGCTCTTCTGTCTCTTTTCTCTGAGTATTGTAATTTCACTCCCAAAACATGCAACTGCGGATGTCTATATGTGTATATGAGTGTGCGTTTATAGGTTTACAAGTCTCTAACACACACAAACTGAGCATCTCAACATCAGCAGCGAAACCAATCAACTGTGACTTACAAACATGAAATCTCAACAGTTTTGCTATCCCCAGGACCTAGTAACCATGAGCTAATGGGGGGGGGGCAAGTTTGTTAGCACTTAGGACTTACCTTTTGGCATTCAGGTGTTAGGTGATGCCAGATCCTATGTTCTTCATCTCAAGATTGTACGTTTTGAGCTTAGTGTTCTTTGGAATTCAAACAGCAAACACACACACACACACACACACACACACACACACACACACACACACACACACACACACACATATACATCAAGACAGAGAGAGAGATGAGTAAAGTACAGTTGTATAAGCAAACTTACCATAATTGTAGATTTTTGATGATCACTGCTGCAGTAACCTATAGCTAACTATATAGGTTATATCCTGCATATGGTATATCTGCTAGCCAGCTTCCAAAGCTTCAGGGCACCTTCCACGCACCCAAACCATCAGTCAGCTTGAGCTGAGCTTACTAAAGGACAGGTTTGGTTGCCAAACCCTTCAGAGTTTTCTTGGCAGTACTGACAAGGAGGCTAAGTCCTGAAAGGGCAGTGCTAGGAACAACAAAAAATAAATGTCCACATCCTGGCCAAAACACACCAAGAAACTTGGAGAATGGACTGAGGGCACAACTACTGCAACAGTGATCCTCTACATCTACTGTCATGAGAAGTTTACTTACACAACTGTACTGTGTTCATCATGTCGATCACTGCTGCAGTAGCTCTAGCTCTGTGTGTAGATTACCCTAGCTTACTACATTTGGGTGGTGGAAGGGGAAGGGTCCAGGAGCCCCTGGAGAATGATCCTAGTAAAGCTTGATCTGCTGGAGAAGGAATCAAGCTTGTAGTGCTTTGTAAAAGTATGTATAGAGGACCAAATCACCACTTCTAGAATATTTCTAGAATTCAACCCATTCCAAAAAGCCATAGATGAAGCCAAGGCCCTGATAGAGTGGGCCTTGACCCTGCCTGGAAAAGTTTTGTTGTGGTAAGTTTAACAAAAGGTAACAGCCTTAGACAACCATTTGGAAATAGTCTATTTTGATACAGGTTGTCCCTTTGTCTTACTTTCACAAGAAATGAACAACTGATCCAAAGATCTGACAGATTTATTTCTGTCAAGATAGTACCAGAATTGTCTGCAATCTCTCTCTCTCTCATGTATAGGTTGAAAAAAGAAAGTGAGTAGATGGATAGTTTGGCTTAAAGTAAACTATGGTGCCACTTTAATCATAAAAGAAGGATTACTCCTCAAACAAACTCTGTCCCTATGGGAAACAAAAAAGGGTTGACTAACACAAAAGGTTGCTACTCAGATACCCTTCTTGCAGACATCAGAGAAATCAGTAAAAAATGTTTTCTATATTAAAAAACTCAAGTCAGCCAGGTTATTCAAATGGAGCAAGTCAGATTTTCTGTAACATAAAATTAAGATCCCAAGAAGGAACCACCCATTTTTGTGGAGGCCTCTTTTGCAAAACTCCTTTCAGAAACATTTTGAAATGAAAATACAATGAAAGAAGAGGCTCCATGGGCAGAAGTGGCCAATAAATGAACCTTAATGGAAGAGTAAGAAAGACCAAAGGATAGTAACTCACCCAACCAGTGAACACCTAGCCTTCAGTGGGTTGGTGATATTGTTGGTACCAACTAGAAAACCTGTTCCATTTACTAATATATGATTTTTCTAGTAGCAGGCTTTCTTTCCTGCATTAGTACCTGATGCAAGTCCTCAGTAAACAGCTACCTAAAGGGAATTAAGACCCTATCACTCAGGCAGTAAACTGAAGTTTGACTGGGGGCAGAGTGTATCAAATACTCCGGTTCTTGTATGAGTAGATCTAGTCTCTAAGGAACCTTGTGATAATAGTTCCAGGCCATTTCCAAAAGAAGGGAGAACCACAATTGCCTAGGCCAGAAGGAAGGGACCTCAATGGTGTCTGGGGATTCCTTCTGAATTTTAATGAGTACTCTAGATAACAGTGAAAAGGGAGGAAAAGCATACAGGAACATTCTTGTTCAAGGAAAGAAAACACATCTGTCTTCCAGGACTTCTTGCATGGAGTCTTGGAGCAGAATCTTGCCAGCTGATTGTTCAGAGGCAAGGCATATAGGTCTACAAGAGGACCTCCTCAAAGATTAATCAAATCTTGGATGACCCCCTGATCTAGTTTACATTCCTGAGGGTCTGCCCTTGTCTTACTCAGCTTGTCTGCCATACAGTTTTTCTCTGATGGAATGAAGGATGTCTGTAGAGTGAGACCCCAAGCAAGGTCAAAGGCAGTTGTGGTGTCCAGGATTTAAGGATATTTGCTGTCTCCACCAAGTGATTTCTCTTCTGACAAACCACAGCACTAGAATTTGAAAAGACAAAGGATGTTGGTGCTAGGAGCAAAGAGACTTCAGATACCACTGTATCTTTCTCATGTGGAGTTTTGCCAGGGATATCATGATAATCATAGATGCCATGAGACACATAATACTGAGTTAGTCCCTCACAGTGACTGAAGTCTGAGTGGAAAACCTTAGAAATAGCTCTAAATAAAGATTCTTTTTTCCTGTGGAAGAAAAGCTCTTATAACTGAGATATCTAGTTGACACACCAAGAACATAATCCTGTGTGATAGAATCAAAAGAGACTTTTTAATGTTCTCTGGTTGATGGCACTGCTGCATATCCACAAGTTAAGCTCCACTCAAGTAACCTGCATGCATGGCCTCAACCTGGTCTGTGACATCAATAAGACTTGTTGGCGGGACAGATTTGTGTCCCAAAGACTCCCCCATCTATGGAATACACTCCCTCTACAAATCAAACAGAGTACCTCTTTACCCCTTTTTAAGTGCATCCTAGTTAACTGGATGGAAAACAGAAAATATACCCCTGGGATTCCACCTATGTCCCTGCTGGACAGGAGCATTGGGTGCTGATTTGTCAAAACATGAGCTAAACTCTTGGCTAGGCTTATAAGTTCCTCACGGCCAATAGCCTAGTAACCTCCTATGATCCTCTTGGAGTCCAACCTTGTGTAAGAGCTATCTCACCCATGTAAAAGATACCTGACACTTTGAAAAGACTCTGCAAAGGAAAGCAAGTCATCTAAATATGGAAAAATGTGGATACCCTGTAGCATGCAATGAGCTATGACTAGAGCTAGACACTTTGGACTATCCACTACACCAAGAGTTTTCACAAAGGGTAAGACAGAAAACTGATAATGTGATCCAAACACACACACAGCCTTAAAAATGCCTGAATTCTGGATGAATAGGGATGTGATGATAAGCCTCTTTTAAATCTAGTACTACCAGGAAACTTGAATAAGGAAGAAGGGGTAACAGGTTGTGAAGTGACATAATTCTGAATTTGTTGTATGACAGTTAATGAAAACAGTGGGCATTATTAAAGATTTAGTAGCATTACTAAATATTTTTAATGAAAACATGGCAGTTAAATGTAGAGTACAGTAAATTATTAGCTGATATCAAGCCCATAAGGGTCTAGTTACTTTCAAATGGAATCAGCTGAAAATAAAGATTGAGCTGGAGACAGTAAAGTAATTATAGGATGAAGATGGTTGCAAATTATGAAAGAGTGTTGAGAATGCCCAGGTAAAAGGGAGATTGATATTGTAATTGAGAGGGGTAGATGATAGTCAGAGATTGTGAAGAAATAGCTGTATTATGTCCAGTTAAAAAGAGAGTGGTGACAGTAAGGGTTTAGAGGTTATCCAGGAGCATTACATGTTCAGCGCTGGCAACTGAGTAGGTAGGTAGGCATTTAGTTGAGTTTTAAATGATTTTATGGAGTTTCTTGTCATATTGCTAGTGGGACAGAGATCCAGGATTTAGAGAGGTAGTGGGAGAGTACTGATTTGCCATCACTTGACAGCTTGAGATCTGTTTTGGAGGCAGCTACAAAACCATGATATAACAGTGGTATTGAGCCTTAGGTTGCGACGTTTATGTAGAAGAGTAGACTGACAGACTGTGTCAAAGGCTTTGGATAAATCCAGGAAGAAGGCAGACACTAGGTTTCAGTCATTTCTATTTGTGTTTACTGTATTGGCGAAACTAAGTTAAGCAGTAGAGGTACTGTGGTGGGGATAAATGCCCTCCTTTGTGAAGGGGAAGAATCTGGGTTTTTTTTCCAGAGGTTAGAGACATATGCTTCACTGATGGAATGATTTATTCAAATTGAGATGACATAGTCTATTGCTTCTGCAGCCACCTTAAGGAATTCACCTGGTAGGTTGTCTGGGGTTAAGAGAGTGGTTTTCAATTTAAGCAATATTTTTTTATCTAAATAGTGAGGACTGGTTGGAAGGAAAGGTCATGAACAGGAATGAAGGAGAGGTGGTATTAGGCGAATTTTGGAGTAGTGATGAGACTGACTGATCAAAATAGGAGTTGAAAGCATCAGCCCAGTTGATAGAGTTGTTGTTAATGTTAAGTTTAGTAGATGGCTGAGTAATGCAGCCAGGACTCACCAGCTGGTTTATAGAGAACAAAAATGCTTTGGGATTTTTGTAGTTTTTATGTTGTAGGTCAGTGTAGTATGTTTTTTTATCTAACTTAATTTGAGTTTTAGTTTGGTTTTTGAGTTCTCCGAATGTTTAGAGATTTGTTAGTGTTTTATTGGATAGCCATGCATTCCTGGCTCTATTTAAGTCTCATAATGTGTTTTGCATTTTGAGACAACCAGGAGGCAAGTTTAACCCTAACTCTTTTCATTTAGTATGGTCAGTAAAGTAGAATCAGAAACAGCTACTGTGTCATCTAGTGGAATGTATTTTCGAGTATTTTGGCATAGTTTTAGATAGGAGATAAAGGAATCATTGTTGCAATGTGTGAGGTTATGTGCCATTCTATGAAATGTGGCTGTTTCTGAATATTAGTTTGCTTTCTTATTAGTGAGGTGGGGAGATGATCACTTAGGGTATCTGGAAGGTTACCTGCAATAAAGATTTTATGAGACATAGAGGTAAGAATCCAGTCAATTAATGTTCCCTTAGTGTTGTTTTTATTATAATAGGTGGGAGTGTGATTAGCTGCACGAGATCACAGAAATTTATTGTTTGGTTAGGTGAAGCAGAGGACAAAGAAAGCCAGTCAATATTAAAATTACCTAGTATGTATTTTTCTTGGGAAATCTTGGATGAGACCCAGAAGAAGTCTTTTGCAATAGAGAACTTATTACCATGTGGCATATAAACACCTATGATGGATAATGTCTTGAATTTGAAGTTAGATATGAGAATTTCTGCCTTATCAAATTGTGGAAGATTTAGTGATGGAGGGGTCAGACGCAGATAATTTTTGTATAGTATTGCAACTCCACTAGCCCTTTTATTTTGTTTGTCTACTCTTCATATATTATAGTTTGGGGGAGAATTTCTTTATCTTTTGTTTCTTTTTGCAGCCAGGTTTTAGTTAGTACTACTACATCTTGAGCACTTCAAGAAAAATCTTGATGATTGGATGGGAGATAGGAAATTCACCCCGGGGATCACTTCTGTGGCTCTGCTTGACAGGGGCACAGGAAAATAATTTTCTTGGGTGGCAAAAGCCAGGGTACCGTTTGGCTAGGCTTATATAGGCCCTAGGGCCAATAGCCTAGTACCTAACTATGAACCTATTAACCTATGTAGGTTAAGCCAGGCATGGAACTGTAAAATTTTATTGTAGATGCTTCAAATGCTTCTATGTGTAATGTTAAGGGAAAAGCAAGTAGTGTTATGTTGCACTGGAGGGGTGTAGTTTGTGGAGGTTGTAGAAGTTAAAGGTTTGCAGGGACATAGCTGATCCTGACTTTGGATAGATGTCACTTCTGAGTTTTATTTTAGGGGAGATATGTTGGTTGTAGGATAAACATGCCATTTTAATTTTAGTTTATGAATTATGGGGTTGTGTAAGTGTAGAGTATGTTTGTAAAAGTCTGTGGCATTGGGAGAGTATAAGGTGAATGTTATCTTGGGTGAATTAAGAGCTGAGTATGCTGCAGCATGTTGAATAGCCCATCTAGGATGATGGTGATGGGTTGTGTGGGAGTGTGAAGGTAAACATGTTAAATGGGTGAGTAGCAAGAGAAGTGACAGCACAGAAATTGGTTTCATGGTTGTTAGTTGTAAGATGTTATTTTGACAAGTTTAGAAATGGGGGGGTAGAAGAGGTGTGATGTGTTGTACTGGGAAAATATGGTGTTGAAGTTTTGGTAAGTAAGAGAACAGAGCATATGTTATGATACACAGAACAGAAAGGAGAACTGGATAGTGAGGGGAGTATTGAAAGAATTATAGGAGGGACTTCAAATAGTTAATGTGTGCAGGTGTTATAGACTGAGATTGGTTGAGCTTTGAGGTGGGTGGAGATTAGTAATTTAAATTTAGAGCAAGTGGGGGTGGGTATGAATAGGGGGTAGGGTAGGGAGTGGAGTGAGCCCAAGTAGAGCAAGGGGAACAGAGCAGGTTCCACTTGCTCAGAATGTTGTGGACAGAAAACAATGAGTGAACTCCATCAAGAGAAGCTAAATGTGTATAACTGTTACTGTTTACACTTTACTATATAAAGCAAATTATATAAAACAGGGAATTAATGCAAACGTTTACACACTTGCTATGTAGTGCAGTGGTAGCAAGAATAGTTTAGTATATAAAAAATAAGTAGAGAAAAATAAATAAGAGATGTTAGAGTAGGGTTGGTTTGACAAAATCTATTGCTTATTTGGGAACTGTTAAACAAAGAAAAATATGAAATTAGATTAATACAAATTATGGTAGATAATTACCTGATGTTGAAAAAAAGGAGAGGGCAATGTAAGGACAATGGGGCTTAGGAAGGGGGGGGGGTACAAGGTCCAATAAAGAGTCATTCTGACAAGCTGGATGATCTTTGATTCTGGGAGATTGCAAGGGTCTTTTTGGAATCCCTTTGCTATTTTTTCTTAAACATCTCTTTACCTGTATTTTGTTGAGATGGTTTATTTGTATTTTGCCAAATGGGACAAGAGGTTAAAGAATTGCTTTGAAACTTAGGAAAAGCAGGGCTGAAAAATGTTAGTGATTCCTAGAATTAACACACTTTTGATCACCTCTGCAGCAGATGGGCCAAAAACTATATCTCTATCCAATAGAGAATTTAAAATGTAATTTTAACATTATCTTGGAAGTTCTGAGAATACAGCCATAGAAGAAGTCATATGCACACTGCAAACAAATATTAGTGAGTTGTACAATTGAAGAAATGAAACAATTTATAGCAGGTTTTTTTTCTCACAAGAGGAAACTGCATTCAAAATATTTAACATCTTTTCACAATTAGACTAAACTTTGACAATATCAGTCTTACAATTCAAAATTCTGAAAATCAAAGTTGCAGATGCTACACTTTTTTGTCACACTTATCAATAATTTTCCCATCCTTATCAGAAAGATCAGGACTAGAATTAACTAAACACTTAGTGGCAGTGGGATTAATTAAAGATATAGCTGCTGGGTCAGGTTTTAGAAGAGTGTATAAATATGTAAATTAATGAGGAACTTTACACACCCAAACTGTCTTTTTAGGGGTAACTGGCTGACTACAGAAAAATTGCAGGCAGTAAAATACACATTCTCCAAAGCTGACAAAACTGGAGGAATGTGTGAAGTTTCTGGAAATTCCTTCTGTAATAGCTCATAGTATTTTCTGAGGGATTGAGAATCCTCAGTGTTCTCCCACCAAAAACATTGGAACATTCACAGGGAGAATCAGAAACTGAGCTCTCCTCTGAGTCTGAATCAGAAATCTGCATCTAACTGTCCAGATTCAGAATCCTGAATCTCTTCAGGGGAGTTATTCATCTTTGTTTTACCAGAAGCTCCATTACAAGAAGGATCTATAGCCTGAATTAAACCCTGAACCTAACCTAGTAAACTACTCCTGTCTTGGGAGATTTGAGTGGAGTAGATAAGTGTTTAGTTTTCTTCTTCTTTTGACAGGTAAAAATGGGACCAACAGTGTTATTATTTTTGGCAGCGGTTTTCCCAGGGTTGGGCACAAGATTCTAACAAAACAGGGAAGGTTTCCATGTTCCTTCTCCCAGGACTGACAAGAGTTGTTCTCCCTTACCCAGTGAGTGGACCCAAAAAGTCTCAGAAAATGTGGCTATCCCCAGGTCCATAATGGATTTAGGTGGTACATCAAAGAGATCTGGGGTAAAAGATGAGAGTGGTCTGAAGTACAACAAATGGATAGAGCAGAATCTCCTACCTGCAGCTGAGACAAATTGCTAACCTGCTGTCAGTTTGGACTATGGTCAAGCTGAAAATGGTGCCTCTTTCCTATGTGAAACAAGCAGCAAAAGTCTTTAAACATCACTTTTCATATAAAAATATAGAAAAAGGCACTTAAATAGTTTATCAGCCCTGGAAGGTAAAAGAAACAAGATTTTTCCCTCGAAACAATGATTTTCAATTACTTGAAACAACTTTTAATCAGACAGAAAAGAAGAGATTGCTCATTTAAAAGTAGAATACCATCTTGTGGCAGTCTGTTACACCACAAACTCCTAACTTTAAAATAACTTTCCTGAAGTGGGAAGTATTAATAAACAAATTATCTAAAAAATGGAGGGTCTTTCTCCAAATGTAACTTATCTGCTTATCAAAGTAAAAGCACAAGATGACCATGAATCCCTGAAACCCTAAAAGGAGCATGCTCCTTGGCAGCAGGAAAGCTTTGAAGGGCCTGGCACCCAAACCTCTCGTTTTAGTCAGCTCAGCTCCAACTGACTGAATGTTATGGGCACATTGAAGGTGCCCTGAAGCTTTGGAAGATGATGGCTGTTATAGCCTATGCATTATATTATCTTTATAACTAAGGCTATGCAGCAGTGATCAGTATGATGAATGTCTGTAGTGATTGAATTAAATGTATGTATATTTTCAGTGGGCAACCCTACCCATGCCTCAATAATTTCCTCCTTACAGACTTTTTTTAATACATTTTTCCACTAAGGCTATTTTGGAATAAGATCACTTTTATGGTTGTTGTTTTCTCTTTTTCAGAGTTACAGTGATCTAGCAGTGACAGCTTTTAAATTCTGAGAGATGGGGGTGAGCGTTGCATGGAGACTTGCACACATTCAGAAACACATTTTTAATGTTAGAAGTCTTTCTATATAATTTCTTTATAATGAATGCATTAGTATCATTGTCAGTTTACCATAGCATTTTGTTTACTTTGATCACTCTTGTAGGAAAAGTGAAGGGCAATTTAAATGAACTTGAGGATGATATTCATGCAAATGTATTTTAAGCAAATGATTCATGCAAAATTGCTGCAATTGTTTTGATTAGGGAATATCATTGGTGAGAAATCAAACTTTGAAGGTAGACTTTATAACATTTTGTTCATAAATTATGATAACTTGTTTTTGTTTATTACAAACTAATGTATTTAGTCATTCTTCACGCTCTCTATCACAGTAATACAATATCAACATGACTGTCTGCCTCTGCTTCTGGTCATGAATGAAACTGGTTTCTCACTTATCTGGTTAACAAACAAACAGCCTTGGAAACAAACATACCTAAAAAAACAAAATAATGATTCATTCATTGCTCCCAGTTTGTATTTTGGCATGGATATATTATACCTGTAGTTACATCATGCAAGTACCAAGATTCTGGATAATATCTAGCATGTCTTTTCCCAAACTCCAGTCCATAACTCTTTGCAGCATATGTTTTATGAATTTTATCCAACTCTGGACCCCCAGAGGTTACTACAGTGACAAGTGGACAGGGATGGGCTGATATAGTTAATATCCTGATGCGTACTTCGGCATACATAATCAATATAAATATTTTTGGGCTACAGTGTTATTCATCCTCAGAAACAGGAAATATTACTCTAATTTTGAATTTCTTAAACATGGATAAATCCATATTTAGTTAAAGAAAATAACTGACTTAAATCCTTGCCTTTATAATAAACATTAATCCATCTGCCTGGCCTCTTTTCCCTGCTTCCTCCAAAACTTTAAGTGAAGTTTTTAGGAGGTAGTTATCCATGCAGTTTAATTAATGATAACCCAAGTTAATTTCTATATTTACAGCAGACAGCACACTAGGTGCATAACCTACAGTTTTGGAATGTATCTGTCAAAACACGTCACAACTGGAACAACAAATACTTGCTCATTAAAAAAAATCAAGGGCCTAAATCATAAAACCTGTGCAGACCATCAGAAAGCCTTGTCCTTCTCAATATCATGCAGGCAACTGAGTGGTAACCACTGCCTTGCATATAGATCCTCAGCAGACTCTATAGGGTCAGACCTATTATAGATTTGCTACTTCAAAAATGTCATAAAACCTGCTTAAAGGATTTCAATCTCTTTTGCAAAATCAGTTGAACATGTTAGAGGGATAGGTTTGTATCACAGAAAACACAGCTTCTGTGGAAGTTGTCCTTCACTCCACATAAAGCAAAGTACTTTTCTTACTCTATTCAAATTTAATTAGATGAATGGATTTGTAACTACAAATTCACCCCCAGTTTAGCACTCCTGTCCATCATGGGTAGGTGAAAACACATAAATATCCCAACATATTCTTGTTATTTGTATGCAAAATTCATCCATCCTCAACCCCTTTTCCCATTTTGCACATGGGGTCAGGGTTTCACTTCACAAGTGACAATCATCTAGAGCCAAGGTTTACAACATTGGGTGGCTAGCCTTGCAGCGGTAGTTCATTTGTACCACTCACTCACATACACACTCTCACCTATGGCCAATTTAAAGTGTCCAGTCCACCTGCTGCATGTCTTTGGAATGTGGGAGGAAAACCAGAGTGCCTGGAAGAAACCTATGTGACTGTAGAGGGGACATGCAGACTCTGCACAGAAGGCACCCCAGCCAAGAATTGAACCGGAGAACCTCTTGCTGTGAGGTGACAATGCTAACCTCTGCACCACTGTGGCTACCATGGGAATGTAAGGCAAGTCTTCTTAAGATCCTCACAGATAGTCAAGTAAGTACCTATGAACATGCAGCTACAATGCAGAGCAAACCAGACATACTACAGCAACATTTATCATACCAATAAGCTATGCATGCATTTCAATAGTCACCTAAGATAAAAAAAGAACACATATTATGTAGTACAGGTTGGCTGTGGAGAGACCAATCTGTATATTATTAAAAAGGTCACTCAGTTTGTAGAAGGAGAACTATTTGCCTTTGCTGTTGAAAAATGTCCCTAGTCTCATGTGCTCCAATGCATGCGAAAAGGAACTATCATTATATACCTGCAAGCTGGTTCCAGTAAACCTAGGGAAATGATTACTGATGTTACTTTGTACCTCATGTTATTCTAGCATAACACAGTTCACTTGAACGTGATATAGATTAATTTAGAAAAGCTACATGCATACCCAAGTACCATGGTACAGAGGGATGCAGCCTTACTATGACCCAGATGTCCTGAATTTGATTTGCAGCTCAATCACTAAGGCAGTCAGGCAACTGTTTAATCACTCATTTTGGGATGGAGGAGAGTGGGCTGTATGTTAGTGAGCTACAGTTTTCTGGTGATAGGGTAGTATCATAATCAATCACACAGCAGATATCCATTGAGTATGGCATACAGACAGGCAGGAGCTAATTGACCCTATCTGTCATTATGTGTGTGATGTCAAAAGGCTCTACCAAGTTAAGGCATAACAAACATTTTTGGCATACTATGACAGCATATAAGACACTTCTGGGATTGCTCTATTCCACAATTCCCCTTCCTAACCGGCTGATGACTGCAGTGGTGAAAGACCCCAGGGAGTAGTACCAAGGACACTAAAGGTCAGTACAGCTGGGTAACATTAATTAGCTAATGGTCAGCAGGAAAGGTACACAAAGTGGGTGTGGGATCTGCATGCCACTGCCAATGCGAAGTCACAATATAAATGACACAGAAGGGGAGGTGTCTCAGTATATAAAAATGACATAACACATGTTTGAAAAAATGCATCCATAAAAATATTTTCTTTGCTTAAAAGTTTTAACTTTTTTTTTTAAATTAGACATGGATTCTGAGGCTTAGACACAAGGGAAAGACCCTGTGAACTTGCTATAGTGTACCATTGCAAGAACGTAATTATTTATTTAAAAGTACGATCAAATACATTCCACTTCTGAATGAAATTAATCTATAGCATCAGCAATATCTTTTAATGGCCTTCCATGCAATATTATTTTATATAGTGTTCTTACCACAAATTATATCACACCCTTTTGCTGGAAGCATGTGATATTTTGCTGTAAGCTTGTGTATACCATATCTTATAAAAAAGAAAATGTTTGACTTTCAGAAGCTGAACTCTTCCTTTAAAATAAATGAGGCTAAAAGATTAATTTGTTAACATCAGTTGTTATCTACTAGATGCTTAAATTACATAGAAGGCCTAGAGCAACCACCAAGTTATGTATACTTACAAGAACAGAAGGGAAACAGGCATCCCATAAGGACAGAGAATGTTAGGGATGTAGGGAAAAGCAATTTAAAATGTACTGTGTATTATCAATCCTCCTCACTATCACAGGCATACAGTCACTGATGGATTAGGATGACCTGGATCAGAACACTAAAATGGCAAAAACAAACAAACAAACATGAACTCTACAAGTGATTGATGCATCAAACAAGTATGGAGAGATTAGCCCCAGGGAACCAATTGTGATGGTGATGGCAGAAGGGTTCTTCACATCAGATTTTGTAATCTAAGGGTTACCATGAGGTCATTAATCAGAATTGATCACTTTTAACTACCCTGTGATAAAATCAAGCTTTATTTGTTAATTGCAGTCCGTTCCTTGAATAATTGTACTTGCTCCACTGTCAAAGAAGAAGAATGAAATTAACGTTCACTGAATATTTTTAGAAAAACCCTCCTGACTGCATCAAATTGGAAAAGAACACAACATTTCTGCTGTTGCCGAGCAAATGCTGCAGTGAGATTTGAAGTTGTAATGGCTGAATACAAATTTAATTTAAGGAATTTATAGCCCAGAACATGTAAAGGAGTTAGCTGTCAGGCAAAAACCCACCAAAATGAATAATTCCAAATGTTAAAGCACATTTATCTGTATGAAGAATCTGTCTACTCACATCCTAAGACATGAACAGCGATTAACCATTTACTCAGTTTACAGCTTTTCTTTATTTAATGTATTTATTTATAACTAACAGACTTGGACAAGCAACTTAATATAGTAAGTAAACAGAGTCAGAACAATAAAGCTATATTATTAAAAATCAGAACAAAAAAGATATATTATTACTGTTACACCAAGTAAGACAAAGAAAATATATCACAAGTATCACAGCATTTATGTGCATATATTAAGAAAAAGAAACTATAACATTCACAGAGCACTACCGATATGTATTAATTGTGTTATAAAATGTAAAGGCATTCTGGCAAAAGCATGTCCCTGAGGACAGTTTTACCTTATACTTTACATATGTCCATAGTTTGTAGTTATCAGCTCTACCTACACTGTGATACAAGTCAAAGTAAAGACAGTGTCATACTAAATCATATACTGCTGAGGGTACTAGTGCAGGAAAGGGAACTAAAAATTGGTAGTTTATCTATGTATCTTTATCCCTGTCTGCCTGCATATACATCTATTTATCTCTCTTTGTATTTATTTTGGGTACTTTGTACCTTG
The DNA here is from genome assembly GCF_019279795.1 of Protopterus annectens. Taxonomy (NCBI): domain Eukaryota; kingdom Metazoa; phylum Chordata; order Ceratodontiformes; family Protopteridae; genus Protopterus; species Protopterus annectens. The sequence continues at coordinate 53,395,252 of NC_056725.1, forward strand.
GTTAGCTCAGCTGAGCAAAACTAGTTTATAGTTAAGGCTCAAGAAAAAATCGTTCCAATTTTACAAAAAAATGGGGAGAAAGCATAGAGAATACACAATCAACTTCAGTGTACTGAAAATGTTAACAGAATCAGAGCATTAAGTACAGTTATTCAATCACCTTTACGGATTATTTATAAGCATGTGTACTTTAGTGCTGTGAAATGTTAATATAATATAATATATTATAATATAACATAATGTAATATAATATAATATTATACCTACTAAGCAACCTGTGCAGGATATGCCTCAGAAAATCCAGCTAACAAGTGAACTCAGAGCCAATATTTATTTATAAGCAATAATGTGCACATTTTACTGTTAGCATGCTAACTTACTAAAGTATTACTTAATTATATAACAAAAAATGTTCAGACAATGGATGCAGAGGGAGTATCAAGAATCTGTTCATTTGGCTGAGATAGAAATTGAACACGTGGAGTTCAGCCGACAGACTGTAAAAAGTTTAATGATGGACATCATTTCAGGCTGAGAATCAAATGAATTAAAGGCAAAATATGTTGGTTTAGTCCATGATGGTGTTGCATTTTGTTACTTTTGTGTTAAAGTAATGCATTTAGAAAATATGGATGGCAGTTTGATACAATACTACTTTTTTTCTTAAAGTAAATGCTGAAGTCATTTTGTTTTGTAAATGAGGCACAATGATAAAAACAGTAAAATTAGTTTCAAAGTTGTTATATACATCAGAGCCTTCTGGAAAGTTAATGAAATACTGCTGTTTGATCTGATAAATGATAGTAATACACTTAGTTCTTGATGTTGTAGAAATAAGGCAGAATGGTTACTAGGCTTATGTTTTGTAAAATGGTGTATGATTATGCCTTTTATGGAGTCAGTTTGCTAATTATTGCTTTTGTCAACATATGTGAAACACATTGAAAGGTGTGGCTTTTTTCACAGTCTTAAGAAGGCAGGGTGGAACAGGTTAGCTACAATTTGAAAGAATGGAAGCAAACTAAAGATTGTCTTTGTCTGCAGACTGCTATATATTACCCACAGTCTCTGGGGAGAATTACTTTATGTTCAAGGCAGTGACTCTTTCAGGCTGTGATAAATCTTTGTGTAAACCAAAACAACAAACTTTGCTGATTGGTTACTGAGGTAGACTGGCTGACCGGCTGACATTATAAGCTTAGTTAAGAGTTGGTCTGCAGAAATGGCACCCCCTGTATCTTTATCATTTTTTCTAATCATGGTGATGTGTTCAGAGCCCATACATGTTGATTTTTTTTTAATTTACTCAGACCTTTTGGGATAGTATGACCCTTCAGGTAAAATTAAAATAACCATGTATTAGAAATTCTTAGTAGTTGTGCTTTTCCATTCCAGAGTGTAGTTAAATGGTTCTAAAGCTAAAGTTGGCTGATGAAAGGAAGACAAGAAGTCAAAGTAAACTCAGAATCAAAGTAAACTTTATTGTTATTCAGACCACACAAGTGCACAGCTGAATGAAATTGTGTTTCTCCAAACTCAATGTGCAAACATAAACATAAACAACACATAAAACAACAACAAATATACATATAAACATATAAACAATCACAAATTATTTCCACAGTTAAAAAATACTCAAGTAAGAAAACATGACTTATTACCCAAAAAATAGCATTTAAAAAAATAGGAAATCTGAATATATATATATATATATATATATATATATATATATATATATATATATATATATATATATATATATATTTATATATATGGGTCTACTGCTTTACATCGAAAATACATTTCTTCGAAATAGAGCAGTAGACCCTACACTTCAGCGAAAGTCCACTTAAACGAAAGTGCACTTTCGCTGAAGTCTAGTTCCCCAGGCTACCCAAAAAAAAAACACTAAAACATGTTTTTGCAGGGGGGGCAAGCCCCCCTGCGGGGGACTGTGCCCCCCACACCCCACCTACTTAAATATACAAACTCCAAGATCGCACTACAGCAGGGAAAAGGGAATATTCCCATTCTGCGCTGTAGTGTGACTGCCAAAGTCAATGTTCGAAGTTTCACTACTTCGAACAAGTGGACTTGGTGAGGTGGGGTTCGAAGTAGTGAAACTTCGAACATATTGATGGATCCCTTAGATATGTATATATATATATATATATATATATATATATATATATATATATATATATGTGTATATATATATATTATGTATATATTCAGGAGTTCAAGAATCACAATAGGCCAACATATTATATATTGTTAAAAGAATTAAGTAACCTAATGGCCTGTGGAAAAAAAAACTCTTGCTAAATCTGATAGTCTTGCACCACATACAAAGACAGCAGTTACCAGAAGGCATAAGACTGAAGACTCTATGGGCAGGATGAGTAGAATCCTTAACTATCTTAGTGGATCTACTAACACAGCGTAACTGATATAGATCTTGTATAGATGGGAAGAAAATTCCAATAATTTTCTCTGCTGTTCTCACCGCTCTCTGAAGTAACGTCTGGTCTGAAATGGTGCAAGTACCATACCAGACTGCGCGACTGCTGGTCAAAATACCTCTAGTACCCCTATGGGAAGTTGTGAGGATAGAAGAAGGAATATTTATTTTCCTCATCTGGCACAAAAAATGAAGACGCTGATGTGCCCTCTTGACAAGGAAGTAATACTTGTAGTCCATGTCAGATCATCCATAATATACATCCCCAAAAACTTGATACTTCTCACTAACCCCACAGCATTACCATGGATTATGACTGGAGTATGTACCATATGCTTTCTCCTGAAGTCAACCATAATCTCCTTCATCTTGTCGACATTCAGTGACAGGTTAATATTATCACACCTGACAATGAGTTGGTTCGCTTCCTCTCTATAGGCCAATTCATCATCGTTGTTGATGAGGCTCACTACTGTTGTTACTAGGTACCATTTGTTGTTAATTTGCTATGCCTTTATTCCACAGCTATTCCTAGATGCCTCACTCTGGCTTGGACTCTGGATATTTCTCTTATCCATTCTATAGCTTTTGAAGTTCACTCATCATGCCTCACTCTAACAACTTCCACTCAGTGATATGTGCTGTACTGGAATCGATCCTCTGGAGAATCATCTCTGATGGTCTTGAAGATTCAATGTGGGACTCCTCCTAGTTCATTCTCCGGGTTGGACGCAGAGTGAAGGGCCTCTGGGAGATGGAGGTTCCTGCCCATTTGTCATTATTTCATTCAGTGCTGACTGTTTCTTCTCTTAGTTGGCAGGTCGATGGGATTTTGGATTGCCACTGAATTGCAAGTGGTGACTTGGTGGGTCTTTCGGTAGGCAGCAGGTGTCTTTAAAGGTACATCCTGAGGGGGCATTGTGAGTTCTTGATGAGGCTCTTTGGGAAGGGGTATCCAGTTGCTGCATCCTGGTTGAGTACAACATTGAGGATGAGGGATAGGAGGTTAAGAGATGATGACCTCCCCAAGGGGCAGAGGTTATGTCAATCTCCTGATCTAGGGGTGGGTAAAGTCATGATGACCCTAAATATTTAGATGTGAACTTTGGATTACCAAGGTGGGCTATACAGTCCCTTTCTAACTCTCCACTGAGGTCCCCAAATACCTATTTAAATCTGTGGTATTTCTAATGGAATGGGGCACCATGTGCAATTTCTATACACTTGCCTTTTTGAAAGCTTTTGCTCACTAGCTGTTTTTATAGGGTCTGTAGCCATGGCTCTGGTTGGCTTTGGCCATTTTTCTGAGGGCCCTTTGGAGTTTCAAGGGGCCCTTTGGGAGGATGCTTTACAGTTCAGTGGAGAGTTGTTGGGGTGCCATTGCGCAGCCATGCGAACTTGTTGGATCCCAGAAACCTATGGACAAATGTGGACCATGCCAGCGAAGCTTTGAGGCTGAGGACTGAACCTTGTGGTTTTGCTGTCTTGTGCTGAGTCAGGAGTCTGACCAGCATCTTATTCTAACTATGGGTTCTGTCCTTGAGAAGGCTGCAAGAGGTCTAGTATATAGGTGTTTTATATTTTATGGTGAGCTTATCTATAGTGGGTATTGTAAGGGTTGCATGTCGGTTTTATAGGCAGCCCAGGGTGGTGACCACCTTCCACGTCAATGGCCTTGGTGACTGTTTAAAAGAAATCGCACAGGTTTAAGAAAGGATAGTCTGCCCCCCAAAGCTAAAACAAACTAGGTCCATGAGGTGTATGGGTCCATTTTTTCTTTTGTTTATGAGGTGATGATCCTTTCCATAGCCTTTGGCACTGCTATGCGCCAGCTTTGGGGGCTATCCCCTGTGTGAGAGATCCGCACAGGCCTTTGTGGAGAGGGGACCACTGTTGCTGCTGTCGCCTTGGTTTTTTGTACATATCAGGTCTGGAAGCTAAGATGCTATGTTAGTGGTATGTTTCTTCTTAGCTCTTCTTGCAGCGTGCCTGACGCCAGCCGGAGTTTGCACTGGTTTGTTGATGCTGTGTCAGGGGCAGATATTTTTTTGGGATGTGTATTTGGAGAGTTTTTGGACTTTGCCTTGCTAATTCTGGCAGCTAGGATGTTGTACGTGTCTGTTTCTGTATTTTATTATTAGTGACTTATTAATTCCTGGGCATAGTTGGAATTCTACCCATAACTAAAGAAAGCTAAAAGATTATCCCTTAGTAGTAGTATAATTTTTTCTTCTCCAGCCCTCTGGCCTTTTGGAGTTTTATGAGTGTGCGTAGTTTTCTACTATGCTGAGATGTATAGCCTGTTGGGATTTTTCTATCATGTAGGTATAATGTTCTCCTCATCTATTATAGTTTGTTTGTAGCTGGGTGGTTTCAGGGATGTCTGCTTTTCCATGCGATTGGTGGTTGTATTATTTATTGCATGATCCATGCATTCCTGATGGAGGTGTTCAAGATTAGCTTTAAAGGATGTCTCTACGTCTGACCATATTTTCCACAGGCCCGTTTTTTCGAAGTTTTTTTTGTGTTGTTTGAAATTTAGGGGTGGAAAGTTGTTTTTATTTTGTTTTTTGTCTTCGGGGTGGGGTAGGGATGTGAATAGGGGTGAGGATACTTCTGGGCTGATCTTGAGTGTTGAGAGTGATCTGCTGCTGGAGCATAGTGTCCCCTGAGTTGGGGATGATGGTTGTTGTAGTTTTTCCCTTGTTTGGGAGTGGTAGTTGTTCCATAGCATTTGAGTTTATATTTAGAAGACCTTTGGGCTGGGGTGTCTAGGCTAGAGTAGCTAGCCCAATAAGTTGGAGTTTAGAGAGCACCTATTTTTCCAGTATTGTGGAGAGAGACAGGTTTTCCCAGTATTCTCAGGAAGAAGAAGTCTGGGTTGAAGCTATTTGGAAAGAGCAGGTTGTAACATTTAACAGTTGGAAAGCAGTTTAGTCTCTCTGATGCCATAGGATAGCTCTGATTGCTTGAGTGCTCTCTGTGTGGAGGTGTGAGGCTCCCCTCCTTTTGTTGATTGTCCCTCCTTTTTGGTCCGAAAGCATGGTATGAGGGCTTGAAAATGAGGTATAACCGTAAAGGGTGGTAGTGCTGGGGAGCTGAACTGCCACAAATCAGGTTTCTGTTCGCATGCTGATGATGTTCTCAGAGATAAGGAGGTAAGGAGAGCGGAGATCTTGACTTTTGTTGCAGACTATTTGAGTTCTAGCATCTTAGCCACCTATGGAGGTGGGTTGGTCTTTTGAGCCTTGCCTAAAAAGAAACTTGCCTAAAAAAGGCACTATAGTGTAGCAAGCCTTCCCCAGGGTAGGGGTGACAGGGTGACAGGTGCAAGCTCGCATCGTGGGTGGCTCATCGAGCATGTCATCCCATCCCAGGCTGGGATGCATTTTGATGAATGACACAACACTTACACCAATTGTTTTGTTGAAATTGATTCTCTCTTCTTATTTATTGATCATCTTGGTGAGGGTAAGATGCTACTCAAGGTCAGGGTCATACCGGCCTGGGCTGTATCATCTGCAAACTTTGTATTATGGTTCGAGTTATATTTGGCACTACAGTCATGAGTCATCTGCACATAACAAAGGGCTCAAAACACAACCCTGGAGAACCACAGTGTTAATGGTGATAGTGCCAGAGATGTTCTCCCCAACACCTACTGTCTGTGGTCTGTCTGTGAGAAAGTCCAATATCCAATTACACAATAGAGTATTAATACCTGGCAGGCCAAGTTTTCTTACCAAATGCTACCATATTAAAGGTAGAAGTGAAGTCAATAAAAAGCATCCACACATAAATGTTCTTATTTTCCATATAGGCCAGGATCAGATGTAATACCACCAATATGGCATCATCACTAGAACGATTTGGATGGTATGCAAACTGAAATGGATCCAAGGTTGCAAGAAGTCTAGATGTCATATAGTCCTTAACCAGCCTTTCAAAACACTTCATCACAATGGAAGTGAATTATATAGGACGATAATCATTGAATGTTGATACTGGTGACTAGTTTTGCACTGGTATAATAGTAAATCTATATTATCATCACAAAGTGGTGGAGGGGACCTATAGTTTGTAATAGAGTGAATGCCTTGCCACAAGCACCTGGTATCCATTAAATCAGTGAAGTGATTCTGAATTTTCTGTCCATAAGTACGCTTTGCCTATTCAAGTTGGATCTAGCAAATCTAAGAGCATCTTTATCCTCAGACTTGCAGGCAGCATTCTATTCTCTCAACAGCACATACACCTCACTAGTAAACCAGAGTTTCTGGTTGGCACATATGATAATATTCTTAATAATGGTCACATCTTCCATGCACATGGATATAAATCCTTTCACAGATTCAGCAGTAGCAACCTCTTTAAACATATTCCTGGAGTGCTGAAATTGCTCCCTCTGGCCAAATCCTTACCTGCTTCACAGATGGCTTGCTTCTAACTAGCAGTGGACTGTATGCTGGAATTAGCATAACAGAAAGATGGTCCAAATTACCAAGCTAAGGATAAGGGACTGCCCTAGATGGATGACTGATGTTTGTATACACCTGGCCCAGTATATTTTCTCCTCTGGGTGCAAAATCCACATGTTGGTAATAATGTGGTAAGACTGTCTTCAGATTGGTCTGATTAAAATCTCCAGCAATAATATTAACACAGTCTAATTAGTATTTTGCATCTCACTGACTGACTGATACAATATAGATAATCCATTTTTTACATTCGGACTACGGGGAATATATACAGCTGTAGTACTAACAGCTGTAAATTCCCTCCGACAAGTTAAATGGTTGACACTTCAACATCATGAACTCTATAACTTCTGAACACTGGCTTAAAACATTTGCACCTCAGTTATTGTTTACATAAATACATATTATTCCTCCCCGAGATTTACCACTAAGAGCATAACTCCTATCCACATGAAATGTCCTTAGCCCATTCATACAAATGGCACTATCAGGAACAGAGGAATTTAGCCATGTTTCAGTAAAAATGAGAACACAACAATTTCTCACATTACATTGGAAAGGTAAATCCAGTCTGAAATAATCCATTTTATTTTCAGTGAGTGAACATTAGACAACAAAATAGATGGAAGCACAGGTCTGTAGGGTTTAGCAATCAGCCTAGCACTGATACCCACTCAAGTGCTGCATTTGCATGATCTGTCACACACCGCTTATGTCACTTCCTACAGCAGTCAGTGATGGTAAAACAGTTTGCTACTGTACAATCCTCTGGATCTAGCCAATATAAAATTCCCAGTTCAAAAAGTGTTTTGGGTTCTATGGCCAATAAAGCACTAGATAAACTCCTTGACAAATTTGAAGCATGTAATCCAAGCAAAGTATATTGATTATAAACCAATCTTCCATTTAGCCAAGCAAACAATAAACTCAACACAAATCGCACATCACCATCGGGAGCCACAATAGCCACTGCTGCACAAGGCGCCACCATATTAACCATTAACTAACTAGCTGTGCAATCCAACATTAGCTGCATGAGGCCAACCATTTTAACTGAATCTAGAAGTATTTGCTGGTCTTCCCTTCAGGCAACAAACTTGTATTCTTGTAGAAGAAACTCTCTTTTTCTCAGTGAATGCATCCATATTGTTAGGCCATAGAACTGCCATACTGTTAGCTGTCAGGGGATATTTGCATTCCGCTCAGCCTCCCCTTGTACATGCCTCAATGAGAGCTCACTATGTGGTAATGGCACAACATGGGAGTGTCATTCTGTCATTGGGTGGCAGAACTCAGCATCCCTGCTCCTGTTACTATAGCTGGATGATTCCCACCAAATCTCTGGTCTTCAGCAGGGATGTTGTGATGTACCTCCCTGAGTTATACACTCTTTCTCATCCCACCCAATGGAAAAACAAGGAGGCAACACGTTGTCAGTTCGCCCTTTCCCCTTTCCCTACTGGTTCCTCCTGTATTTAGCTGACTAATTACACTAATCAGTCCTAGATGTATCAATCTATGTTTAGTCTTCACCAGGTCAAGTAAAGTTCACATTATAGGAGCAAGATCTCCACTAGCCAGGACTGACTATGTCTTGTACCGGTTTTCCATTTTAAGCAGAGAACTGAAGATCTGAGAAACAAAGAGTCTTCTTCTTCTTCTTCTTCTTTCGGCTGCTCCTGTTAGGGGTCGCCACAGCAGATCAACTGTTTCCATTTCTTCCTGTCCTCTGCATCTTGCTCTGTCACACCAACCACCTGCATGTCCTCTCTCACTACATCCATAAACCTTATCTTAGGCCTTTCTCTTTTCCTGTTGCCTGGTAGCTTCACCCGTAGCATCTTTTTCCCAATATACTCTGCATCCCTCCTCAGCACATGTCCAAATTAACGTAATCTTGCCTCCTCAGCACATGTCCAAACCAACGTAATCTTGCCTCTCTGGCTTTGGCTCCAAACCTTCCAACCTGGTCTAACCCTCTAATATACTTATTCCTAATCCTGTCCATCCTCATCACAACCAATGCAAATCTTAACATCTTCAACTCAGCCACATCAAGCTCTGATTCATGCCTTTTTGTCAATGTCACTGTCTCCAACCCATATAACATAGCTGGTCTCACTACCCTCTTGTAGACCTTCCTTTTCACTCTTACTGGTACTTGTCTGTCACAAATCACTCCTGACACTCTTCTCCACCCACTCAAGCCTGCCTGTACTCTCTTCTTCACCTCTCTTCTGCATTCACCATTACTTTGAACTGTTGATCCCAAGTATTTAAACTCATCCACCTTTGCCACCTCTACTCCCTGCATCCTCACCATTTCTCTATCCTCCCTCTGATTCACACACATATATTCTGTCTTAGTCCTGCTGACCTCCATTCCTCTTCTCTCTACAGCATATCTCCACCTCTCCAGGGTCTCCTCCACCTGTTCCCTACTGTCACTACAGATCACAATGTCATCTGCAAACATCATAGTCCACGGGGACTTTTGTCTGATCTCGTCTCTCAACCTGTCCATCACCATTGCAAATAAGAAAGGGCTCAGAGCTGGTTCTTGATGTAATCCCACCTCCACCTTAAATACATCAGTCACTCCCACCGCAGACCTCACTGCTGCCACACTACCCTCGTACATATCCTGTACCACTCTTACATACTTCTCTGAGACTCCTGACTTCCTCATACAATACCACAACTCCTCTCTAGGCACCCTGTCATATGCTTTCCTCTAAATCCACAAAGACACAATTTAACTCCTTCTGACCTTCTCTGTACTTCTCCATCAACACTCTTACAAAGAGTTATGTGGCAATATGAAAGGTATATGATAAGCAGTTGGAAAAGGTGGCGAGGAATGAGTTAGAACCATGGGGAGAGGTGCAGGCAAGAAAAAGACATATGAATAAAATTCAGAGTCCTCATTCTGAAAGGTATACATGAATGCTCGCCAAGAGAAAGGAGGATGAAACTCAGTTGGAGACTAACTGTGACTGAACACTGAAGACAAAACAATATTCAAAAAGAAAGAAAAAAGCAGTAAATGCTGCAGAGAAGGAGGGGAGGAAGATAAGTAGGTCAGAAGTGAAGCGACTAAACAAATAAAGGAAGGCTAAGACCAGACTGGATAGGGTACCAATGGTATAAAGTGGGGGGGGGGGAGAATTGTTCAGGACTGTTTTAGAGAGTAAGAATGGAAACACCAAACTAAGGAGGTTATTAATGAGGAGACATCACTGAAGTAATAAATAAGTATTGTGTCTCAGTACTTGCAAGAAAAGTGAGAAAAATTCCATGCAGAAAAGAAAGGTAAGATGAGAAAGGAAAATGAGAGATGGATGCGTCATTCCATAGGGAGGGAGGCTGGGTAACAAAGGAATGGGTACAGTTTACTGAATGGCAAAACTAATGAACAAATGGACTTTATTTTCTAATATATATATATATATTTGATCAGTGCAAAAGGAGCAGATGACTGAAAATGCCTTCAGCTGTTTCCTTGTACAATTGAGGAATCTGGATCAGTCCAAGCAGCTAAAGGCCAATTAAATTGATATCGGTGGCTGAGAAAATGAAGCAGAGTACAGGTCATTTTGACAACATGTTTCTGGAATCAAACCAGATTTGACTGCCACAAAACAACCAGGCAGACCTTTTGAATTTCTTTGACTGGGACTAACAGCTGGATAAAGGAGTGCCAGTGGAATAGACTTTGAGGCTTTCTGTCTGGACATTAGTATGACTTTTGACTCAGTGTAACATTACTGATTGCTCAAGAAGATAAAAGAGCTAGGAATAAGACTTAAATTACTAATGGTATGGAGGAATGGCTGTGAGCGACAAACTAAGAAGCTGATGACAATAGCAGAAGCTCCCAGGCAGAGGTATAGACAGTGTGGGATGAAGGGGACAAGCTGTTGACTAGTGGATAGTGCAGTACTGACATAAATTTCTGTGCTGGCATTTCTAAATGAAATTAATGCTGATACCACATTTATGTTCTGGACTATAGCACTTCCATGCTTCATTTGTGGTTTAAGTTGTGGCAAGCTGCTTGCTGTATTTGTAGATTTGTAGTAAGTAGTTTGCTAAACTATTAAAAATATAAAGTCTTTTTTCTTGGCCCTCAAGCATGTGAGGTCATTTTTATTTATGTATTTATTGCTCATCAACTTATAGTTGAGATTGAATTAGTTCAGAGCACCAGAATGGCTAGCTGCAGCTCTGTACCTGGGTATGAGGGGAGTGATCAAGTTTCAGTACTTGGAGCTTTTCTTTTTAATATATTTATCTCTGATATGCTGGCTGACTGTGACTAACAGACTGAACCTTTTTGCAGATTACACAAAAATTTGATCCACATTTTCTGGGAAGGGGTGTCCATAATCTGAAAATGGGACAATGGGACTTAGAAGTTCTTTACTGGTGTGCAGAGAATAGAAGATTGAGGGTTAAATGCATATTTGTGTAACATTCTGCATTCATGACACAACTGTGATGACCCTCCACTTCTGGGCCAGTAATCAAGGAACCTCAAGTTTCATGACTGGCACCACTGGGGGACATTCCCTGGGAGGATAACAGGTCAACACACAGTATCTTCAGATGCAGCTCTCTGCATCAAGCACAATCAAGCACAATTTCCCTTAAGAGCAGACAGGGAACATAGTCAGTCCAGGACTGGTTCCACTATTTTTCTCCAGATCCTCAATAAGACTACCCACTGGCACAGCTACAGAGGTGAGACCTTAGCCAGGGTTCCAAGCCAAGTCCTCCAACACTCTCTCTGTCCAACCAGTGCTTTGTGTCCCTGCCCAAGTAGCTGACACACACACACACACACACACACACACACACACACACACACACACACACACACACACACACACACACACACACACACTCTTTGAGATTTGATTTACACACACACACACACACACACACACACACACACACACACACCTGGGAAAGGCTGAATCAGGTGTACTAGCTATGCCCCCTTTTGCCCAGACTATAAAGTAGTTATCACTGCAACCAGAACCCCTCACCAGCTACTTTAATGCACTTACAAGGGTACCCAATATACTGGGTGAAATTAATATTAATACAAAAGGTAGTTTGACCAAGAGCAAGGCTATTAGGAGTGGCACACACAGTGTCACCAAATAAATATGCAAGTATTCTCAAAACTTAACTATTTCTACAAAGATCAGCCACAAAAAAAGGTTTAAATATATTTAATCTTCTTTTTCTTCTTTCAGCTTTTCCCGGTTAGGGGTTGCCACAGCGGATCACCTGTCCGCTCATGATTGGCAGTGGAGTTTTACGGTAATAAATAATAAAAGAACAAGAAAATACTAAGTATATATTCACAGTGACATCAGAGTTCAAAACACAAGAAATATTTAAAATAACATTGAAGGACAGGCTCAGACAAATAAAGAAAAACAATATCTAAACTAAGCTTCACTATATTCCTGAATAAATCTAAGAGATTCATTACTCCCTAATTACTTAATAGAGCAAGGCACATGATGTGGTGAATGGTGCATCTTGTTGTCAGGCCCAAGACAGAATACAGAATGTTCTGTCTCACTAACAGACTTCTCAAAATAATATCTAAGATATTACTTCTGGGATAGCTTGCAGAATGACATCACTTCCGGTCATCTGACTTTTAGTTCCCATGCAAAACCCCCATTGCTGTAAGCTGGCAGGATTTAGCACCTGCCTGTAAAAATACACACACAAGGGTTTTTGCTCAGATCTGTGGTAGGTGCTGGGAGTCATAAAACAATTTCATACCTCCATGCTTCCAGACTAGTAATTAGTTTACCCCAAAGACAATGCAGAAAGATCCTAGTATAGACGCTGTGTCTCTGGCTGCATTGAAACCTGTGAGATAGCATCTTTATGGTCGAGCCCATAAAGTGATTTGATTTGAGGTATATTTTAAAGTTTGCTGGACTGAGGTTAACCTCCCGTCTCCCAGTTTCCTCTGTTAAAGCATGTACATTTAAACAGTTACAATAGTGCATATACATTTCTGTTCTCTCCAATAGGGCACACTGTGGATACATTTCAAACACAAGCACTTTATAAATATCTTTTCAACACAACCATCTGTTCAAATAATTTTGATATAGACATAAATGCAGTTCTAATACATTTGTAACACAAGCATCTTGTATAAATCAATTTGATATTCCCAAATGACATATAATTATTTACGAAATTCAAGCTAGCTGTCATACCAACAATCCAAGGATAGCACATAAGTTAGGTGATGCTAAACTAGGAGAAAAGGGGGCTAAGACCTGGAAATGATCATGACACTAGTTCTTGGCCACAAAGAACAAATACGGGCAGCAGCAGGGACAGGTAATAAAGCACTGGTCTGTATTTTGCAGGGCATATACTCCAGGGACAGAGACAAATAATACATCACTGCAAAGCATATACTCTAGAACCATCGACAAGAACAGGTACTAAACCACTGGTGCATATCCTGCAGGGCATATACTACAGGGACAGGGAGGTTAAACGCCTATTCTGCCTCTCCCTGAGGGGACTATATGCATGAAAAGCTAGCCTCTCATTTTGTTTGTTGCAATTTCTACAGGATATGAAGCAAATAGAAAGCATTCAAAGGAACCCTGTGGGATCACCTGTCATGGGAGTCATCTTGACAAAAAAGCAGCAGAAACTGCATGTGAAACTTTATGACTTGTATTCATTAGACACAAAAAGTCAGATGGGATTTGGTATGATATAAGTGCACACAATGGTATATTGGAAAACTGAAGGGTAGAACTAAAGCACAAGGGCAAAAGAAGGAGTAGGGGGACATCAAATGCATATGAAAGATATGTAGTTCAACTTGGACCTGACAAATATTTTTTCAGTAAAGGAGTTGTGAACCATTTTAACAGACTTCCTGAATGGACAGTCATCTGGCAATCCACATGCAGACCACATACAGCTTCTGCTGGCATATGTAATGATAAGTAAATCATGGCAGCAGATCTACAGACCCACAGTTGTCATTATTTCCCTATGTTTGCACAGGTCAAAATGATCCAGTCTAGACATTTCATGTAGGACATGGAGAAACCCTCATTGTAAGATGTCATGTTACTATGAGCGTTTATCTGATTGGCTGCAAGTAATCATGCTGTTACCTCGCAGCTGTTAGTATTTATACTGAGTGTGATTTTTCTTTTTGGAATGGTCTGATGAAGCAATGGGTTTTCAATGCGAAAGCGCTTACGGTTTTTGCATGCTTTATTAAAGAATTTATTTTTGTAATTCCTGTGTATACTTCGTGTATATTTCTATTGACATTATTGATCATTTCTTGACTTCCAGCGGGCTGAAAGCTGGACCATATGCTGGATTCACCTGTTGATTTATTTATGTGGACAATATACGTTATATTTGTGGGTAAGCCTTTTGCTTCTGGAACAGCTTTATTTGTTTTTACATATTTGTTTGGACTAAAATAGAATAGTTACACACAGTAAAGTCTTATGAGTTGTCATTGGCAAAAATCTTAAATGTGGCTATCATATTTTACAAACCTTAAAAAAGACCAATCAGAAACAAGGCTTCCTCTACAGAGTGAAACAATACTTTACAGACACAACACGGCAAAGTTATACATCAGCATACACATTCCCAGCCTTACTTTATCTAATCCTATCTAACCTAAATGCCACTCTTGAATCTAAACTAACCTCTTGCTATGATAAAATTGCTAAATTTGCCAGTAATTCAACACATAGAACCAACTAGTGTCAAGCCTTGAGATGACTTAATTGGTTCAAATTAAGTAGAATCCTAAAACATTGACAATTAGTATCTCCATATAAACTTATTTACTACACAGATAAATGCCCCACACTAAAAATATCTTACTGCTTTTCTTTCCTTCAAGGGACCTGTGGTCTGCCAGCAAGTTTTTATTAAAACCAACTAAGTCTAATAAAGTTCATACGAGGGGACAAAAACTAGATCTTAGTCACTGTTCACATGAGAGCAAACAAACCATACCACAAAGTATTGTACCAGACATGGGGACAAAATCTAGAAGCAAAAGAGTATATCCTCATTCCCCTCAGCACCCTCATAAACCAAAAGACCTGTGAGGCCATCCCGGCCAAAGCTCCCTTGCAAAAACCCATAGTGAAGAACTGGGAAAACAACTACCCCTGCCTTCAAGAAACAACAACAACCCTTGCAAGGCTCTGAGCCAGAGGAAATGACACCTCCAGCTAACCCATGGAACAAGCATCCAAGCTGGAAAAGCCTTTACACAAACTATGGAATAATGAATCAAAAATAATACCCCCACTCTTCCACAAAATAAAAACGTCAATCTTCATTATTACATAAAATAACAAATTCTGGATTCAAATCAAGAAAAGGCCTTAGGATCAGAAAAAAAAATATAAATTCGAAGGACAAAAAGTCAGATATTATCAAAAATACGGAAGGAATTGCTCCAGAATTCACAAAAATGAGATGCAATTGCCATGGGAGACAATTTGAAAATTATAAGGCCACATTATGCTGTGCAAGGAACCCCCCCAATCCACTAATGCTCAGAACCCTCTCCCCACAGTACAAAATCACTGACCAGTGCAAAAGAGACATTGCCCACCTCTCAACTAAAAGGAAGGCTGGTCTCTCAGTAACTCCCCTAAAGGATCTGTAAATACTCATGCCGAAGTATAAGCCTCCTAAAAATCTCAAATGCGGGAATGAAAGCTGCTCTAAAGCTAAAAACACAGCATCAATGGGACCGGATGGTGTCCTCGTCACGTGCCCTGTGAGCTAAATGCCGAACCAACCCGGGGGTACAAAGCCTTAATCCCAAAGCTCACACAGGATACCATAAGCAGTCACGGCGTAACTGGCTGTGCCTGGACTCGACAAAGGCGGTGCCCCACAGTGGCAACAAGCGACCCTATGTTTGGGTTTGGAGGTACATAAAGCTATCACCAATCACATATAGGAGGGGACTTGCAAAGATTACAGTTGACAAGGACATTGGAGAGGACCCAGTTTGGCTTTGACTTTCGGGTTGACCTCCAAACAGTTCACCAAGACCCCCACCAAAACAGTCGTCACACCATTGAAACTACCAACTTAAATGTAAACCATAACCCACATAGTGGTTAGGCACACAATAATAGGGCACTGGCCAGGGTTAGAGTTGCTGGTCACAGGATGTAACAGAACCAGGTCACAAGACAAGGTAAATTTTAGAGTGGTGTCCTCAGAGGGTTAGAGTTGCCTCTATTGCTTCAGTACAGAAGCCGTCATGAGGAGTGTTTCTACAGAGCACGTTAACAGGACCGCAGTGCATGGCAGGCTTGGCTGACAGCAGGGACTGGAAAGAGCACTTTCAGGCTGACAAAAGCTTGCAGACCGGATGCACGAGCAGATAGCTGAGTCAGGAAACAGCACCTGGTTAAGCAGCCACAGCCCAGAAGTGCAGCTAAAATAAATATAGTCAATGTTGGGAAAAACACTTAAGGAAAACAATTATCCACCCTGCTACCTAAGCACAACACGCACCAGAGGAGGACAGGGGACCCACATTGGACAGTGTTGACAGTAACCTTCTTACACCTTACCACATTGCTAACCTACAGAAAGACTCACCTGATCCCATGAGATCTTCTAGAGGGGATTCTACTATCACAGATTTCCTGAGGTCATTGTACCTGTACCTTAATGTATCAGACCGACCCGATGCAGAATGTGGACATCTCACCCAATCTGCAGCAATTAAAGCAGCCCCCAAAGGGACTCAAAAGTTGATAAAGGCAAGAAAAAATTGAAACTCCAGCTCCATTCAGAGCACTACGCTCTGCTCTGCTCAAAAGCTCTATATAGTCGCAAAAACATGCACAAAGGTGACATACAATCGACATACCGGGCCAGAATTAATGGACATGCTCCACCTCAAGAAATCCAAATCCACAAAACCACTGGAACCACTAGAAAAAGCAACTGGTGCGGATATAAATAGGGCGTGCTGGAGGGATAGGATAGATTTATCCCCATCCTATCCTATGTGAATAAATCACGTCCCGCTGAGAGAGGCAAGCTCGCCTCGACTTGTTCAAGAAGAATGGATGGGAGATGGATGGGAGACCGAGGGAATCCCCTCTCATCATCTGCTGGACACTGCAACACAAAACTAATCAAAACAATGTTTTTTCATATAAGGGTTCGTAAGCGTAAGCCACAAAGAGCTAGGCTAGGCTTATAAATGCCTTAGGGCAGATAGCCTAGTATAAACCTATGAACCTATGAACCTATGAACACAGGGAGGGACTCACTTTACTCCAGCTATGTCTCAGAAATATGGAGCACCATGCCAGAACACATCACACTCACTGACAAACTACTACACTTTAAAAACCTGCTCATGTGCATTGTCAGCACCAGGCCGATTCTCCAGTATACCAGCATTTCCTCCATCTTTCTTCCCCAAATTAATCTACTCCCTTTGCAGTCATACACACCTCTCTCTCTCCCTTTTCTCACTTCACCTAAATCTTTTCTAACTTCGAATCCCCTCTACCGCACTTTAAACTCTAGCTATACTCTTAAAATGCCAGTACCTCCTTGCAGTGCTTAACTAGATATACCCAATGCAGCAACAATGTTTTCCCTTTTAAAGTATAATTCCATTTACTTCCTGCAAGAATTTAGAGCTACCAGAACTGTGTACTCTTATAAATAGTGATGAAAATAGCTTACGGTATATACCTGCCTTGTAACTATATTTGTTTTTCTTTTAAAATGAAATCGCTGTTTTTCAGAGAACTGTCTAAATGAACTTGTTAATATAAATATATTGTGATGGAATGTTTCTCCCCAGACGTCTGTTGAAAATGGGCTTTGCCCAGTTGGACTTTCCTGGTCAACAAAGACAAAATAAATAAATATCTGATTTGCATATGAAAATTCACTTATAGAAGTCAGTATAATTATTTTTATGCACTGAGCAATACCTACCCTCAAATCTAAACAGTACTTTGTTGTTCAAGTTATGAAGAATCCCTGGTCTTATTGTTTTATTATTGCATGTTGTAGTATAATTATATAACAGAGAGCAGAATGTGCTATCTTGTGTGAGATGGGTAAGATGCAGCATCAGGATAAACCAAACTGAAGTTTTTACTTTAAAAAGGGGTATCACACTGCCTTCTCAATAGGATTCCTAGTGAAGTTTTTTTGCTGTACTTGCAAGATGTGGATCTTTGCTTTAAAGATGCCACTCATATATAATTAAAATCAGATTGGTGGTAATAGTATAATTACAACTATTCGGTTTCCTCACTTTCTTCCACTTTTGTCAGATATTTGTTGTGCTGAATGTGATATAAATCAGCACAAACATGGTCTCATATAGTTAAGGAATATTATTAAAGCTATTTCCCAAGTATTTACACACCCCACTGAGGAAAGAGTCCCTTAAGTAGAACTGTTGTTGTACAAAGTTTTGTAAACCATTTCATTGCTTATTGCTGAGCAAAGGCAAAGCTGGCTGTTTTAATCAATGAGTGGAGAGGCAAAATAAGGGTGAATCTTGAATCAACATCCACCAAGCTGCAATACCTATCTGCACCACAGGCCAACAATGCTGATTGATTTTGAATTTCTGATACTGAAAAGTTAAATCTAGAAGAGGCTTGCATATCCTGGAAGATTTCATAAAAAGCAGTGTGGCTACATGAGCAAGCTATTACTGTCAAGTAGTGTACCAGTCAGCTGGACATTCTGCTTCGTTAGAAGTCATTTTTCGCAGAATAGTTGTATGGCAGACCAGTCTTCCTAAGAAGAGGATGTCAACAGCCTCTGTTTTATATCTGCTGCTTCTGATACACATGTTTTCTATCAGTGATTTATCAGTAAAGTCACTAACCTTATGCAGGTCAATTAGAGTTCATGCTTGCAGCATTGCTAGTATGTATTATCGTTGTGAAGTTACCAGATCTTTTTGGTCACTTTCAACTCCAGATTGTTCTAGCCTTAGAAATGGATACCCTCATGGGGGAGGGGGTGCAACTAGGCAGGCACCATTTTTGGAACAATAATAGTTTATCACAACTGTGCATTGCTAGCTATGATTGTATTTATGATCATAGCTAATACTTGAAACATAATAAAGACAGTCATCAATAGTTTGATTAAACACTGTAGGTTTTACCTGCAGTGCTGTAGCTATATTACACCAGCTGCCACCCTGCCATGATATTTAAATGCCAGTGTTTCTGTGTAGCTGTGTAATAATATAAATATCAGTTTAATCACCCTGCTTTTATGTCTATTACTTTGTAAGTTTGCATTACTGAATTTTAGTCAGATTATAAAACACACTAGTTTGTCTGGAATATACCCGTCATTACTCAATAAAAGCTGTTTTCAATGTCATTTAACTAATGTGAATTTTGCAGACTGTATTGTTGCTCTTATTATGAGACTCACATTCATGCATTACAAAGGAGAACTTAAACACTGATGTTGCTTACGTAACTCCTCTGCATGCTGTGTGGAACTTGCTCTGTGCACTTCTTACATGCTCTTTTGGACTACATCCGTCTAAAACAGCATGCATGTTTCTGAATGCACTTAATAGCCCCATCATCTTGTTTGTTGCAGTTTTTACCTTTATCTGTGTCTCTGGAAATTACTACAAATAATTATATCTGAGGAAATTCAGACTTACAAGTTTGTAACTAACACGTCTAAACACAACAAAACTGCACTCCCAAACAATCAGTAGCAAAGTATCACAAAACATGACAAAAATGCTTAAACGAGAGCAAGGGCTTTCCCACCCCCATATGGGAGCTGTGTCACCGCATCCATGATCTGTAGATATATTCCATCTCCAAGCTCATGATCACTGGGAGTGAAGATGTGTGAAAATAACCGAAGCCCAACACATTCTCTTTTCCAGCCTAAAAACAAAACCCATCTTCTGTAAAAAGGAAATTCTGACATACTAAAATGTCAGCAAAATAAGCAGACAGTTTTATATTTATGGTGTTCTGACACATGACAAAACACCATGTGACAAACTGTAAAGCTCCTGGGTCTGTATGCCCACTCTAAACTAAATGAATCTCTAGAAATGACTGCAGCTTTGTTTTGCTATTGCATTTCTCATTTCAGACTAAACTATCATTTGATCTGTTCTGTGAGTTTCTGTAACCGATTTCATATATTTTTTTTAAAACTATTAGAGATTACTATAGCCAAAATGGAGGGATTATACTTGCAAATATTTGCTCTACAAGGATCCTTGTCTAATTTTGTAAACTTACATTCAAGCAGTCCTCAGAAAATAACAGAGAGTTCAAAGAGAGTATGCAATAAGTTCAGCAATAAGACAGCATTATTTCTGAAACATTATGTCCTTGTGGTCTAAAGGTGCTTAGTGAGTACAAATGCAGTGTCAGCTGATTATGTTAGCAATCCAAGATTTTGTTCTCACAGTGCTTCTCAAGAAGATCTCTGAAATAAAACCATACAGACCTAACAAACACAATTTCTCGAGAAGTATACTGGGAAGCTGCTCTGTTGGCATAAAGAGATAAAGCCTTGAGTACGGCCCAGACACCTGGGTCTGATTAACAGCTTGGGAAACCTGGAGTGGCAGGGAAGGATGGGCATTCTCATCACAGAGGAAGAGAGCATTTCCCATATAATGATCCCTGGTTGTGGCCAGCAACATCATAGGTGGGCATGGTCACAAGGAAGGATTAGGGTGAGGATACTGACTGAGCTACTGTGGAGGTGAGGTGATATGCCAGTATGTCTCAAATGCATGACCTCCCTCAGCACACAATCAAAGGATTGTAGGAGGATGTAGTGCATAAGAAAAATGTCCTAAAGTGGAAAGTATAGTGGCCAGATTGTACCAGGATGCCCTTATGATCCACGTCAGCCCCAATCATATGGAGGAAGTCCAGGGGGATAGGAGGTGACAGGTAGACCCAGCAATTGACATGAGCCACTATTGTTGGGTTCCATATGATGATGCAAGGGAAACCAACAAAAAAGTAATACACTAGGAAGGTGTTTTTGATTATGTAATGTTTTAACGTTCACTCAACCAGCCTCAGACCCCTAACCCAATCTTTATCTCAGAGATTAAGTGTTATTAGTTAGTATAAGTGCAAAGACCAAAGACCCCCAGAGGCTTCACTGAAGCATTCTTGATTTTCAGTGCACCTAAGTGACACTGAGCATGAAGCAGGACTTGCAGCCTGATCAAGCTCCAGCATTAAGAATACTGAATGTTCATTGAAAAAACTCAGAAGGGAATGAACAGCAACAGGAACTGTGGTGGATCAGCTACACTAGACCACCAGAGATTGCTCTTAAAGTACTGTACTGGCACCAACAGCATTATGGGCATTGGGAATGAAGGAACCACGAGACACCAGTACAGGGATCAGAGGGTGAGAGGATACGTTAGATCATCAGGGCATAACAGATATATGAAACGGCACTTATACTATTATTGGCTGGAGAGGATCCAAGGGAGGGCAGATAGGTAAGGGACAGGTACTGAGACTGTGATGTGTGTGTTCATGTTGTGTGTACTTGTATATGTGGGAGAGTGACTGAGGGAGGAATTCCACCACCTACATGACCAGCAGTTTACTACCATGATATGCAGATCAGCAGGCATCTTCATGTTGTGGTACAAAATTTAATTTAGATACAGGAAAATTAGCCAATAATAAGATTTCTGAATCACAAATGAGCACAATCTGGAAGAAGGGCCTTTTTATGGCTCATGCTAATTCTTTTAATGAATCCCCAACTATATCTTTCTGGACTTCAATGTGAAATTATTATCCATTTTCTGTGAGAATTTAAAAGCAGGTCTTGAGAATAACTACAGCTTTTTTACTTAAGACAAGGACTCTGTATGTGACTTACCATTTGGTAAACTCTGCCACATATAAATCGTCTTCCTTGTTTTAACTCATTACATCCAAGTGACGCCTCCAGGTGCATCTGCAGTTAACTCCTACTGATGTGTCAAATATTGCTTGTTTATATTTGCATCAGTAATCCCAAAACCATACGACATACAAGGTTTTAAAAGATTTCATCTTAAAGCTCACACAATAGCAAACTCAACTGGATTAATATTTGTACTCTGTCCAGTGCAGGTAAATACATAATAACTTGTTTTTATGATATTAATTTATATAGATATAATTTTTAAATTTTTCTAAATCTCAACAACCAAGTAACCCAGACAGAATGCCTTTACTTCATATAAAAGCTCTCAGCTAGATGAATAACATGCTGCTGACAGTATGTGTGTAACTTGAGTAGTTGCTGAGATGTTGTAAGCTGTCTACAAAATATTACAAATGTAACAGTTCCTGTGTTTACTGTGACTTATAAAATTTAGTTTAAAACCTAGAACCTAAAATATAATACCACTGTAAAAATAGCTGGTGCTGAAGAGTTTGCCATTCATATTTCTTTAATAATCCTTAAAGTTCCAGATATATGAACATCTGTTTGAAATGTAACGACATAATTGGATTCTGTGAAAAGACTTAGGCTCCGCCCATTGTGAATGAGTCAGCATTTTGTATTTATACGCTTAAAGTGTAGTCTACATATACATGTCACTTAATTAACATGGAAAATATATTTATTTAGCATTTTCAGCATATTCTGTCACATAGAAATATATTGTTCCACAGTAATTTATATTTTTTTCTTTCAAAAGTGTAATATTGCTGTCATCGTACTGTTGCCTTAAGAGATTTACATATGCATTTAAAAATTGGATTATTATTATTCATTTTCACAGCTTAGGCAGTTTTTTGCTACTATATATATAATTTTCTTAGACTAAGCCCAAGCTCCTTCACTTGTTTAAACAATAAAATTAATTTTAGAATGTTTTAAAAGTTTGAGACAAAAAAAAAAAAACTTCCCAGAATGACTCTCTATCTTTGCAGAACACACTAAGAGAAAACTCCAGAGTTGCGCTTCCTGTTTGTTAGCTGGCAGTTGAGCTCACTGAGTTTATTTGCATTTCAGTCACTTTTCCTTAAGAGCAATTCATCAAAAATCATAAAATGTGCTTAGAAATATTTCTTTTCTTTTCTTGCAGAGTTAAATTTCTCACAGGAAGAGAGAACAGAACACCTTGTGAGGAGACAGATGATAGGAGGTGTAAAGACTTTTTTTTCAGTTTCAAATGAAAAGGTCTAGTGCTACTAATAATGATAGGAGATACTGCCAGCCATATCAGGAGAAGTAAGGCAGTGGATGTGTAACATATGCCAACACTGCTAGCTGGAATTTTGTAAAGAATCATATGTCATTTGTATACGAAACAGATTTGTAACGATGCTTGTGTTGGAAATGTATTTGTGAAGCTGCTTGTGTTAAAAATGTATCAACAGTGTGCCCTGCTGGAAAGCAAAGAAATGTACATGCATAATTGTAACTGTTTAAATGTATATATTGTAATCAAGGATACTGGAAGAAAAGAGATTAATCTCAAACTTAAAAACAGCAAAGAAATTGAATACTGAGCTTAGGCCATAAAGATGTTATCTCACAGTTTTGAATGAAGCCAGAGATGCAATGTCTCTAAGAAGCATGGTTTGCTAGTCTTTGTAGGAGGATTAGAAGTTTGTAATTGTTTTATGACTTCTAGCAGCCTTGCCAAATCTGGGCAATGCTCTTGTGTGTGCATTATTGACAAGTAGGTGTTAAAATCCTGGAAGCTTCTAGTGTTGGTAAGTGTGGGAAACAGAATCAGATGACCAGATGTGATACCATTGTGTAATCAACTCTGAAATAATATTTAGATATTATATTAAGTCAGTCAGACTGGGCAGTCTGTTCTTGAATCTGACAAAGAAGGAAGACCACTCACCCACTTAATCTTGCCTTGCTCTAGTAAGTGACCAGGGATAGTAATTCTCTAAATCAATTAGGAAAATATAGTGAGAATAGTTAATTGTCATTTTCTGTAACTGTGTGAATTATTCCAGCTGTGTTATTTTTAATATTTCCTGTGACTGAAACTTTGGTAAATAGGTATTTAATATTTTCATGTTCTTTTATTATTTATTATTATTATTTTATTATTAAATATATTTAAACTTTTCACTGTTGCTGGTCCTTTTAGAGAAATATTTTAACCTTTGTAAGTACTTATATGTATTTGGTGACAGCTCTGGCCACTCCTAAAGCCTGGCTGTTTGGTCAACATTACCATTTGTATTAATATTAACTTCACTCAGCATAATTGGATACCATTTTAAGAGCCTTTTAATTACTGACTGGTGGCAGTGAATCCACCTTATAGTCTGGGCAAAGTCGGTAGATCGAGTAATCTGTGCCAGCCTTTCCTAGGTGTGTGTGTGTGTGTGTGTGTGTGTGTGTGTGTGTGTGTGTGTGTGTGTGTGTGTGTGTGTGTGTGTGTGTGTGTGTGTGTGTGTGTGTGTGTGTGAAAACTAAATCTGAAAGAGTGTGTGCGCCAGCTACAGGGAGCAGAGACACAAAGCACTGATTTCATAGAGAGGGTGCTGACTATACCTCTCAACTTCTTAGAGCAAGAAATCTGGACAAAACTATAAATAAAAGTGGGACAAAGGTCCAA
Source organism: Protopterus annectens (assembly GCF_019279795.1). Classification (NCBI taxonomy): domain Eukaryota; kingdom Metazoa; phylum Chordata; order Ceratodontiformes; family Protopteridae; genus Protopterus; species Protopterus annectens. The sequence goes on from NC_056725.1 coordinate 53,419,874, forward strand.
AAATAGGAACAAATTTTAATATTGATTCTTGCAAACTTACAAAGTTGAAAGAATAACAGCTTTTACATTAACATGGATTTTTCTGAAGGGTATGAAGTCTGAAACTCAAATGTCTGTCATTATTTTCTAACTTCAGTCTTTAATGATTTGCCACTAATTTGCCAAAAAAAACACAGTTTTATGAAAAATGGACCAGACATATGAGGCAAAAATATGGACATTCTGTAAAAATCTGTACAATTGAGAGGTATGGTGCTGAACACAGCCATGCCAGTGGAGACCCTTATTTGGGACCTGGGGAGAGACAGTAATGGAGAAATCCAGACCCTGGGCTGACTGTGTTCCTTGTGTGCTCTTAAGAAAAATTGTGCTGGATGCAGAAAGGTCTGTATCTGGAAATACTGAGTGTATCCATTTGTATTCCAAGTGAATGTCCCTCTTTAGAGTCAGTGGTGAGGATTCAAGCTCCTTCATTACTGGTCCAGAGTGGGGATGTCATACTGCTATCCCATTCATCCATGCTGCCCTGTCCCATGTTATGCTACCTCACAAAGACATAGTGACCACACCATCCCCAGACATCAACACAAATTATATAACCTTCTGTGTATACCCATGAAGGACTGATTGCCAGAAAAGTTAAAGAAATAATGACCATGATATTTCCATACCTTATATCCACTTATACAGTTTTAGATGTTATATGATGCATTCTATGCCTTTCTTTTGAAAGATACCAACTTGTTAATATATTATTATTACTTTTTATTACTTTTTTCTTAATGCTACCAAGAAGATTTATTTATGAGCCTGGCAATAATGTGGGTGTCCACAGAAAAATTACTAATATTTGTCTCTCTCTCTCTCTCTATCTCTGTCTCACACACACACACGCACACACACACAGACACACACACACACACACACACACACAGACACACACACACACACACACACACACACACACACACACACACACAGACACACACACACACACACACACACACACACACACACACACACACACACACACACACACACACACACACACACACACACGCACACACACACACACACAGGATCATTGCTAGGGTAGATGAAGTGAGCAGTCTCCCTGGGTACAAAGTACTAGATGGCAGCAGATGCTGCTTGGTCTTCAGTGCAGTGCACTATCAGCATTCAAATGCATTGCATTTCTGGTCTGAACTGGAGTGCTTAGAACTCTGTCTAGTATATAAACTGTAGAAGCTGTTTTCTACATTTTAGCAAGCAGTTTGCTACAATTTAATAAGGAAAGACTTTTAGACTACAGTGCTTTCCTCACTCTGTTTGTGGCATAAACTGTAGCAGCTATTTGCTATAAATGTTTCATCAAACAGTTTACTACAGATAATAAAGAAAGAAGTGTTCTTCTTTTGTTAGTTTTAAGAAGTGAGGTGCTTAGAACTCCATGTGTGGCATAAACTATAGTAGCTGCTTGCTACAAATGCAGCTGCTAGAGCTTAAAAGAAAATAACATTTTTTTTCTGTTACAACTGAAGCATTTATCACTCCCTGCAAGGGAGAGGACCTTTTTTATTTTCTCCTCAACTTAGAGATGCTGGAGATGGTGGTGGGGGGGTGGCACCAGAAGAAGTAACAGCAAAGAATTCAATCAGATCCAAGCACTCTGAGATAGCAGTGCTACTAACTATGCCAATGATCAGTACTAAAAGTCAAACTGTGGGACTGAAGGCATATCAACTAAAGCCAATGGGGGCAGTCTTTGAAGGGTCATGTCTCTTATCCTTTGAAATGTTACTACAAAACTTTAACTAAGAACAAGGTACTTGAGTATAACACAAGCCTAGGTCTGCAACTCTGTCCTCATAACTTCTACTACAGCACTCCTCTGAATGACTCAACAGCTTTAGTGGCTTCAGAGGCACTTTACACTGTATATTATAGTGAAAAGATATATTTTTTTAGTGAAATATATAGTATTTTAATTTCTGATATAAGGAAAACTTACTACACATATTCAGTACATTCGTTTTACCCAATGATTTTCCAGAAATCAGATGGTACCTGGTGAAAATGAAACATTAAAAAGAAATTCTGTTACTACTAAGATAATTAAAGATGCTGTGTATATCACAGAAACACTACACACACACACACACACACACACACACACACACACACACACACACACATGCACACACACATGCATGCACACACACACACGCATGCGTGCGCACACACACACGGACATACACACACACACAGACACATACACACAAACACACACACGTGTGGCGTGTGCGCACACACATACACACAAGACAAATAAATACTTACTAACACATAAATTATCTTGTATTCACCTTCCAAACCAGTTATTTGAAATAAAAAAACTGCTTTGGAAGATTAATTAATAATGATTAGCCAAATCTGAAAGAAATTCATAGTGGTTTATGTCCTGGCCCCTGCCCTCCCCCAGCATTGCAAAAATACTGCATTTCCAGCTAAACAGCCACTGATCACAACAACTACAACACACATATCACAGATATAAACACTCTTGCTCATAACAGTATTGTAATTTGCTTACTGCTTTTCTACTGAATTACATATTAACATGTTAACATGTTTTGCCAAAAAGCAAAGCTTCTTACATATGCTTCTAAATATCTAGGGAGGCTAACTTGCTCATGTGTTGCTCCTTAACTTATCACCTGTGAACTCTGAATATTCAAGAATATTTTCTGAAAAGACAAAAGCATAAGTGAAGCAAATGTAAAAATTTTAATGCACAGAAACCCCAACTTATATTTTTCTCTGAAGTTTCACAAACAAATTGTCATATCTTGGAAGCTGTACATCCTAAACATATGTTATCAGAACTGTTATTAGCTAGATATGAGCTTTCATGTGACAACAAGATATTCTTCTCTGGAGTGCTTGTTTATTGAGGTATTAGCATAAATATGAAAAGTTATGCTTAACTGCATAATTAGTAGTATAAATAACATTGAATATTTCTCGAGCTGTACAGCATATACTACAAATATTGATGACAATATTCTTTAACCACATTTATGTTTTACCTGATGCCATGCAATAGTTTGTAAATTACTTGGTTTTTACAAATATTTAACTACATATGGAAATATTACATATTTTCATAACTACTAGCAAGTGAATAGCAATATCTCCAGTACAGTGTACTATAAGTGGATATTGACAATACTTTTTCTATCACCCACATTTGTGTTCACACTTTGACCCTCAATAAAATACAGCTTTCACAGTTTTGGAACTATGAATGCAAATATAAAAGCATGACTAACAAGTGACAAAACAATGACCTTATTACTCCCGCAGTGACTGCACTACTTCTATATATATAAATATATATATATATATATATATATATATATATATATATATACGTCTATTTCTTGTTTCTTACTTCCCTGTCTCCATTTATTTTATAGCCCTATTTTCAACTATCTTTCTCAGTCCCATACTGCTATGCACTATATCCATTCATAATCACTAAACTCCCTAATAGTACCTTTCTGTTCCACACTGTATTTACTTTTTCCAAACAAACCCTCTTTTCTTCTTATTCTGACTATATTATTATGCTTTACCTTTCATACTCCTCTGTTCCTTACATTGTAGAGAAGATACCAGGACGATCTGATTCTCTTCTTTTATATAAAATACTTCTCGCTTTACTTATCATCTTTCACTTTCAGAATCAATTATCACTGCATCTCTACTGCCCTGCAACTTCTTTTTTTTAAAACAACTTTTTTTTAATTTTAAAACAAAGATTTTTTTCAAAATGATTTAAAGATAAATATAACAAAACATAACTATTTACAGATGTCCACAACAAAATCAAACATAGAAAACTAAGTTATTAAAATTTATCAAATAAATCACTTAATATTGACCAAAATCTTAACTGGTGAGTAATATTTGAAGTTCTCATTTTGGCAGTTGACAATTTTTTTTACAGACATTTTCTGTTAAATTAATTCAGTCAAAGCAAGAGTAGTTTTGCATTTCCAATTCTTTGTGACTATTTTTCTTGCTATAGCTAAAATGGATCAAAGGAGAGGCACATGTACCCTTTACAATCTCCACATATTGCACCAAACCTATTTAATATTGTTCCTCAACTTTACTCCAAATATAGACTGATTAACTGCACTTCAACTCAAACACAACAAAATTAAGTGCAAGAATTATCCCCAAAAAAGTATGCATAATTCCCCAGTATACTAAATTTTTTCTAGGAGGAGATATACACCCTAATCCTGGCCCCACCTATCACAATAAACACAAAGATGATTCTCTCCCATGCACTTCTGTAACCCAACAACACCCAATACCCAACCCTGGTGAAATAATTTTTGCTGCATTAAATTTTAGAAGTATAAGAAATAAAACTGCTGAACTACATGTCTGGATTACCCAACATAAGGCTGATATTCTTGCTGCAACTGCAACTTGGCTTAAACTCAGCATAAATGGCTTCAAAGTTATACCTCCTGGCTGTAATATCATCTGCAATGACTGCATAAAGTGGAACAGTGGTGGTATTGCTTTAATATTTTCCAACACCACCATATTTCCCCTTACAGCAAACCAATACCAAAATTCAGTTCAGCAGAGGTTCTTATTGTTTTCCTCAAAATAAACAATTATAAACAAATATGTATTACTGTCCTTTACATCCGTCCTGGTGACAATAAAGCTATACTGGAAGATACCCTACATTGGATATTGGTTAAAACTTTATTTAACACACAGATAAGTGCTTTCAAGCATTAGCTCTTCATCAGATCTTAAAAAAAAAGTTAAAATCAACCATATTTATGCTAGAAACAACCAATTAGAATCAATAGCAGAGCCTATACCCCTTCAGTAAGGGTTTTAAAGACAAACAAGCATTTAACCCAGGTGTGTGGTTAGCTTGCAATTCAGCTAACCATCTTAACTCAGCTAATTCAGTACTGTGTACAATGTCACCCCCCCATACTCACTTGTTGAATGTATAACACTATAAACTAAAATCTATGCTCTTTATTTGTTTCAACATGTTGATACAGAGCATTACTTCTCAAACATAATCTGATGTCACTCATATGTTGCAATATGCGTTGTTTTAACATTCTGTTATCTACACTGGATATTCATAACATTTCCACAAGAAAGAATACTACTAGGTGATGTGAATGTAAATTGGTTGGACATAAACTCTGACTCCCCTACATGTAGTATGAATTTATATGGTTTCACACAACTAATTAATAGCCCCATACATTACAACAAGACATCAAATTCCCTATTAGACTGGATCCTAGTATCAGATCCTAGCAAATACTCCACCATAGGTATGTCAGACTCTTTCAGTGATCATCTCCCAATCTATATAAACAGACATCTCACACATCCAGTTAAACAGCATATTTATAAAATAACACACAATCTTTCCAAGTTTAACTCAGAAATGCTCATTGCTATACTATTGTCTATTAACTGGAACTTCCTAGAAATCCTCCCCTTAGGTGATGCTGTAAATTAATTCAATACAACTTTTCTAAATATGCTAACTAGTGTTGCACCTCCTAGAAGTAAGAGACTGAAAACAAATAATGCAATTTAGCTATCTAAAAATGCGTAGAATGCTAATGCGTGGTTGAGAAAAAGCATGGAAAGAATGGCAAAAATATAAAACATTTCAATATCTTGAAAACTTCCAAATGCTTTGCAATCATACTAAAAAGCAAATAAATGAAGACAAAACCTATACCATAATAACTTTCAGAACAACACTAAACGCAACCATAAAAAATTTGGACATCCATTAAATAAATCTTACATCCCAGCCAATAATTCAACCCAAACTCTTCTTCTGATAATTTACCAGTCAAAACTGCAATTCAGTTCTACTCTTATTTTATAGATAGTATTGCATCTCTAACCAAAGATTTGTTAACATCTAATTCAAACACTGTCCAGCATCCATGTCACCAAATCCTCTTTCACCTTCAAACCTGTGCCCACATCCTATATAAAACTACTCTTAAATAAGCTTAAACTGTGCTCTTTTCAGCTGATGACTTCCAAGGAAGTACAGAAAAATAGCAGCCAATAGCACTGCTTATCCTGTCTCAGTCCTTATAAATAGGTCAGTCCAGGAATCTCACATTCCCTCTCTCTGAAAAAGTCTCACATTATCCCTCTGCACAGAGGAGGAAATTCTACAGACATGAATAACTTTAGACCTAGAGCAATTTTATCTCCCCTCTCCAAAATACTTAAAAAATGTATTCAAAAACAATTGCTAGACTATCTCTTGCAGGAATAGTACTATCCCTGCCCTTCTAACCTACATGAATACTATCAACATAGCTAGAGATAATGGCAAACTAGTTTTTTTTATTGCTAGACTTGTGTAAAGCCTTTGACACATTTTGTGAGAGCAAACGTCTACTTCAAATGTCCCCACTAGGTATCTCTCAGCCCACCCTTCTGTGACTCAAAAGCTACCTGTCCCATAGGTATCAGTCGGTAAAATAGCACTCAATGCACTCTCCTTACCTCCCAGTTACCACCAGTGTACCACAAGGCTCTATCCTTGGTCCCCTCCTCTTTAACATTGTCACTAACATCCTATATACATCCACACGACAGGCCACCCTAAAACAATACACAGATGATTCCACTCTCATTTGCACATCTGACAACATGGATTTGTGACTCATAACTCATGCTCAATCCTCCAAAAAACAAACTACTCCTTTTTTTCCCCAAATCCCTCTCTCATGAAAAAAAGTAAAGTTCTCTCTTTTGAAAATACAACCATTAAAGTCACTACTCATAGCAAATTATTGTTGGGGGGGGGGGTCAAAGTGGATGATAATCTTACATTCGACCTACATATACAAAATTGCATAAGAAAAACTCATCAAAAACTAGGGATGCTTTACAGAGCCAAAACGTTTCTTATTAATGCAACTAAAACTAAACTCCCCACACTTTTTATAGTGCTCCCATCCTTGCTAACTTCCAGGCTTCAAAAAATGAATACTTGAATGTTGCTATAATAAATCTGCTAAATTTGCAGGAAATACCCCTTTCAGAACCCAAGACTGTATAGCATTAAAAAGCCTAAATTAGTTAGAACTGAATCAACTAACATATACACAGCTTCTTACCACATATAAAGTTATCCAGCATACATCTGCCTGTCCAGCACATAAAACCATTCTACACAACCATGTTCCCACTCATTCACTGCAATCCAGTGACCAAAACCTCCTGTCTGTCTAGCAACCTATCAAATTTGCTGGGTGTTATCTGTACTCTTACAAGGTTGCTTAGGACCAAAACTCCTTACCTGTATCCATCAGGTCAACACCCTCCCTCCCATCTTTTAAAACCACTATGAAAGACAACCTATCTAAAGTCTGGCTCTCCTCTTGCTCAAAACCAGGATAAGCTATACACCTTTTCATTCCTTATAACTCCTTGCTCTCCCCTCTTCACTTACTTCCTTACATCTATCAAATTATCTTCTCTGACTTTCTGTCTAAATATACTATAATCCTGTAATTCCCTCACTTCATATTGTAATTCCTGTTTTTATTAGACTAACACCTTTAATTTCTCCACAAACTGCCTAAAATTTCTCTAAATATTAAATGATTCTCATATAACTTGTATAGATTCTTAACCAATGTTTTTATATCAAGTCTAATTTGTTATAATTATTTAAACAGAAAATGTTTTGTTTTATTTTTGAAGATTGTAAAATTATTGTTCTTAAAATGTTTTGTAATAATTTGAAGCTTTTCTCGCTGGGTCTCTGCTGAAAATGGACTTCTACTCAGTTGACTTTCCCAGTAATCCAATGTCAATAAATAAATAAAATGAATCAATATTTCCTGTATAGGTATATTAGATTAACAGTCTTAGTGTCATTTTATTACTTACACCTTGCTGTTTCTAATATTGCCTGTTATTGCTTGCTTTGTCATTTAGTTAAGGAAACCAGCTCTCTAAAAATATCTGGATGCCATTAGGAGATGTAGGTTTTAACTGTAAGTGCATATCTATCTGTCTATCTATCTATCTAGGTCACTTTCTACTGCCAAACTTCCTGTCTCACAGGGAACTGGCTATGCTGTGCTGTCTCTGTCATTCTGCACAGAAAATGCATAAATAAAACTGGCATCTATTTTATTTTCTCTCTGTGACTCACTTATTCAAGTAGAGCAGTGCAACCACAGCAGTTAGAGCAGCAAAATCAGCAGAAAGCCAACAAAAAGACTGGACCTAAGAAATCTTACAGTCCATTAATAATCAGAGAAGAAGATCCTCAGCATTTCATTTGGCTGCAGTAGATGGGACTGTGATAGAACCAGAAGCTGCAACTTGGCAATTCAGCAAATAAATATCTATAGCACAAACTTGAGATCTGATGTATCAGCTGCAGCTGTATTTAAGGGAAATAACCAGACCACCAATGCAGCTGCTGTCTGCAGACATTTGTATTTCCGAACCATCTGTGTTATGACAGCCCATACAGTCTGTATCACTAGCTCCTTGCAGTATCATGACTTTGGTACTCTTTTTGCAACATGCCCACATACATCATATATATATATATATATATATATATATATATATATATATATATATATATTTAACCCAAAAGAAGTGTTAACTGCCCTTCTGGTACACGAGAAGGGTTTTTCACTCAGCCAATGTGTGTCTGGAAGGACTGAAAAAGTTTAAAGTTTTTTTTTTTTTTTTTACTGCATTCACATTTGCTACCCTCTCTAAGCATATGTTCTCTAGTAAGCAAGCACATTATGTTATGTGTAATAAAAAGGTGCTAAACCTTTTTCCTGGTGAATCAAGGTTGGTACATTAATAGTCTTATATAAATTGATTGAATTATAATGGGTAAGGTTAATAGGTTAATAGGTTAGTACTTGGCTAAATGCCCTTGTGTGCCATTTTAAGCCAAGCCACTTACCTCACACAAGAATCTAACCTTGCACCTTGTGTTTGTAAGGTAAACACCTTAACCATTATGCCAACCTCCCACCCCTATCTGACTATCTGAGTGTTGTTTTAAGATGTGTACATTATTCTTATATATACATATATGCCCAAAGTAATACTTCCTTTTGAATTCTGGCTCACTTGTAATATTTGTCTTCACAAACAATCATCATTTGCCTTTTTTTCCTCTCTCACAATGTTAACTTGTATGTTGTAATCTGATTTTGCAAAGATTGCCATCTGTCAATTTTTTTTTTTTGCCAGACAGAAAAATCTTAATTGCATAATAATTTTGTTTCCAGGATAGCCTTTTGTTTTATTGGCAGCATCAAATGTGAGAAATGTGACCACTGGCAAACATTGAGGCTGATCAGAAATATGTATAGCTTTTTGATTGTTCCAAAGGTGGCAGTCCAAGTTATTATAATTCTCTCTTACCTGTTTGGGCTCTACATCTTAAGAACATTTTCTTAGCTAAAAAATTGTTAGTATGTATTAGTAAAAGTAAGAATGTAGGAGTGTTGAGCATCTAGACATGGTTATTAATGGAATGTGATTGAAATATCTCATGCATTATGATGAAATTTACAGAATATGCAGTATATTTAAAAGTCTCATGTAGTGAGTGATTATACATTAATTAAGTATAAGTAGTTATAAAACAGAAAAAAATATAATTAATAGTTGTAAAATATACATTATTGTATTAGTTATGATCTGCTATAACATCTTAATGCTGAAATAAAAATGGATCAGGCAACTTACAGCAGAATAGCATAATATAAAAATTATAATCGTGGGGATATGATTAAACTTTGGTTTGAACTTATGTTAATGATATGCAGAGAGTGGACTGTAATATAATTTTAACTTACATGGTGAGTATATGAATGTATATAAGCTTTTTTTGCTAAACAAAAATCACAAAAAAGAAGTTGAGAAGGTTTTAAAAGGAAATATGCTTCATTAAAATATTGTTATATGAGTATGGTTTACTTCACACAGATAATCATTAGTAATAGCTGCTGATGTCAAAATAAATGGCATATGACTTTACTTGCAGAACTGAATAATGTTGAGAGAGCTAGTGATGTGTGTGCTGAAGAAAGCTTGAAGTCTGACAGTTAGTACAAAAGATTGAAACTATAAGCTGTTAACAAGCTGTTACTTGGGGTCCATGGTTTGAACACTCTTCCTTTACTTGCCTAATGTGTGATTCAGAGCAGGTCACTTAACCAACATTACTTTGGAAATTTTGGGAAAGTGATATAGTCTTCTCAGTCATGTCTTGAATTGCATTCTGAATAGCTACCATTAGAGAGAGGCCCCAGTACAACCGTTTGATTTGGAGATTTGTAGTAGTAACGTATTAGAAGAATGGAGAGCACAGGTGCAGGTATGGGGAAGGAGTCGTTATGCAGAGCAGGGAAAATGTTCTGGTCAGTATATCAGTTTACAGGCAGTGACTAGTGTGGTGTAGGTTACATAATGAGGTACGTCTAGCCAGTTGACTTGTTACAGGGTGGTGCAGTGGTAGGATATATTTGAAAAATTTGTAGCAAATTTAGCTATTTTATTATGGCAAGCTTTGAGTGTCAGTCAATCAGTTTCTTTAGTTTAGTAAAACAGGCGCGACAGAAAGAATGACTGAGTGGAGCTGGGTTCTGGCAATAGCCTGTCTTGTAGTGCTAGTGAGGAAGGGCACGAGTCTATAAAGTGTCCCTAGTTTTATATGTATTTTTATATATAAGGTTTATATAACCTAAGATAAGTGTATGTTAAATTTCATGTTGTTATCAATTAGAACACCTAGCAGTCTTGTTTGGGATACAGTAGTAATTATGGTATTAATGGAGGAGTATATTTTAAATGATGAAGAGATCGTGTGGACTTACTAGGGAAGAAGGGCATGAGTTTACTTTTACTTGAGTTAAGAATCAGATTTGAGATACAGAGCCAAGATAACACTGCTGAGAAGGACTGTTGTGTTATTACTTGTAAGTTGTTGTATGGTACGTGCACCGCAGGTGAGAGTATCATCATCTGCATACGGAACAACAGAGGCAACATGGGTAGCAGTATGAAACATATTGACGAAAAGACTGAAAAGTAGCGGACCTGGAATAGAACTGTGAGGGATTCCCCATGGTGATTGATAGAAGAGAAGATCGAACTTGTGCATTTAAAAGCTTGTTGGCATCCAGTTATGTAGTTAAGGAACCAAGCAAGAGTTGAGTCTTTGAGATTTAGGGTAGACAGTTAAGTGAGGAATTTGTGGTGAGAGACAGTGTTGACAGCTTTGGACGGATCAAGGAAGATGGAAGATATGAGTTTACCTTCATTTTTTTTATTGGTCGATAGTATTTATAAAGCTTAGAAGGGAAGTTGTTCTGCTGTGGTGGGGATGGAAGCTATGCTGAATATTACATAGGATAAAGTTATTTAAGAGGTAGTTCATGAACTGGTTGTGGAACATTTTTCTAGTATTTTAGCAAGAGGAGATAAGATTGCTATGGGTCTGCAGTTTGAGAGGTCGGTGGAGTTTCCTCCCTTATATAGTGGGATGATGTATGATACTTTACAAATTACAAGATAGAGCGGTTAATCAGGATGAAGATAGGGTAGGAGGTGGTGTCAGCCGCTAGTTTAAGGGATTCTAAGGGTAAAAGTTTGAGTTCACTGAGCAATTTTTTTATGGTATTCCTTTGGACAGGTTTGAATGAGAAGGTACCATTGTCATCTTGGGTAGCATTGGGATAGTTAGAGGAGTATTATTGCTGTTGTCAGCAAGAGATAGTATGGAATTTGTAAAGAAAGTGTTGAATTGTGTAGCTATACTATCTCTGTTTCTAGTAGATGAAGGGGTTGATGTTGAAGCTTGGCCAGGCTGCAGGAGTTTATTAATGGTGGACCAGAATTTTTGTGGGTTGTTATGATGTTTTGCTGCACATTACTGTAGTAACTTTTTGTCTAATTTTATCTGGGTTTTGGCTTTGTTTCTAAGTTGTCAGTAGAGGTCTTAGGAGATTTTAGTTTTATTTGTACACCATTGTGCCCAGGCTTTTGTCTCTTTCAGTATCTGTTTGGTTTCTTTTGACAGCCAAGGAGCATAGTTTGATTTTATTGTTATAGTCCTGCATGGAGCAAGTTTGTTTAATATATCAAGGGATGTAATATTAAATAGTCCACAGCAGTATCTATGGGTAAAGTTTTAAGTGGAGACCAGCCTGATTGGAGTGCATGAAATGGTCTATCTGTTGGGATCCAGTCTAGAATGAATTGCCTTTTGGTTGTTTTGCCTATTCTGGTAGCAGATTGTAAAGCTGAACAAGTAGATGAAATTAGATGGGTTTTCAGAGTTGCAAGTGAACCAGTCAGTGTTAAAGTCAACCATTATAATGATTTCTTGAGGAAATATTAAGGATGACCAGTGAAGAATTTCTTCAAATGTAGAGAGGGTATTGCCAGGAGGAAGATGCATCCCTGTAATGGTGATGTGCTTATTGGGGTTTATGTGAAGTTTGACAATTAATATGCCAGTATTGCTGAATTCCAGGATGCTTAGTTCTAAAAGTTCTAGTTTAAGATTATTGCTATTCCACCTCCACATTTCTTGTTTTCTGTCAGGCTTATGTAAGTTATAACCTGGGGGAAGAATTTCTTTATTACTAATTTCTGCTTCAAGCCAGGTTTCTGTCAGTATTGCAATGTTGGGGGAGTAGTGTGATAGACTGGCATGGAATTCATGTATTTTACTGACTATGCTTCTAAGATTCATGTTAAGCAGTAATAGGTGTGATCCTTTTGGGGAAATGTTTATTGCATTATAAGGTTGTAATGTGGGTGGGTGGTTTGCTGTAGATCAGGTATGGGCCAAGGAATGGATGTACATCACCACTGAATTGAAGATGTGATGGCAAGTATAAGAGAGATTTTGAGAATTTTGTTGTAAGCTTGGTATACTTAAGAATTATTTGGGGTGTGGAGAATATATGTACATATCTGTATGTGAAATGTCGTATGTGAGTAGTGCTATATAGTTCAGATGCTGTCTCAAAATTAATGGGAATTGAGTTTGTTAGATGAGGAAATGAATTAGTGAGTGTGGGACAAGTATCTGGTAGGTTACTGTGATAGGATGTTAGGTGGTTGCCTAGAGACAAGAGTAAAAGGGTTGAAGTATATGTGGATAGCATTTTTATATGCTTGCAGTGATAAGAGTATTTAATGACATTAACAGGGACAAAGCAAAATAGAGGTTGGTTGACTGAGGATAATAATTTAACAGGTGGGGTGTTTAGTTGCAGTTTAGATGTGTAAGTCGGGAGGAGGACCAGAGGAAGGTGTAAGATCTATGAGTGTAAAGAAATAGGTTGGGATATGTGTTGGTGTGGGAGACTGGAAATTTGTAATTGGTCTGCTATGTGGGGGTGTGGGTTATTTGGAGGAGTCTGTCATTGGGTAGTTGTAATGGATGGGAGTGGTTAGTTTGAAATAAGTTTAAGTGTACTTGGGCTGGATGGGAATTGGGGGAGGATAAGGGATTGGAGTGAGCCTGAGTGAACCGAGGGTGAATGGAGTGGGCAGAACCAGACAAGTAAATACTACAGAAAAACTATTAGCAATTACAACCAATTAAGTCAATGGTAAACAGCTATATTGCAATGCCACTATTCAAGAAGCTGTTAGAGCTGAAAAGCATAAATTATTTATATTACTTTCTTGGTTGCAGTACAGTCAGTGTCCCAGAAAAATATTAGGGATGCATAAGCCCTACAGTGCTGCCTAGAAAACACTAATTTGAAATATATGTTCAGGAAGTAAGTTGGAGAGCTTCTTCAATATATTTGGTAATACATTTAGAGAGAGAGAACTAAAGGCTAAAGAACAGAGTTAGTAAGAGAAAGTGGTGATGGTCTAGCAATATTGTGCATACCACTCATTCAATGCACCTTACTTAAAAATGTTAATTTAACAGCAAAAGTACCATAATACAGACATACAGTGTGGATAACCAACTCTATTCCCAAGTGTGGTCTCATTCCAGTAACAGTAGTCTGAATTTAAACTTAGTTTCAGGGCTCAGGTATGAGGGAGCATGAGTGAACTGAAGTTAAAATGAGTGGTGAGCACACTGCAAGAGCGGCACAAAGGGGGGTTAAAGCACCTAAAACATCCTTTATTTATGATTCAGCCATGAGCCATTAGCTAATGCAGTTATTGGCAATGGTATAAAAGGAGGACCACTATAGCAACCCAAGTCCCAGCTGTTTGAATTTCATTAACTCACAGACAGGGACTCTAATGGCTGTTAGCTTGTGAGAACAGCAGCTTGTAAGTAAACTCATATATATCAGTTCAGCCAAACAGCAAACCTATTGCTTCTGTCCTAGGCAACAAAGGGAAAACAAGTGCTCACAGATTAGGTAAGTACGGAAGGAGAGCAGGTTGGCTACTGTTAGGTTTGAGGATAGAAATGAAGAAGTTAGCGTGGACCAATGGAGAACATTAGGGTTAGGGAAGGTGATGGGAATTTTAGGTTTAGGGAGCAAGTGAGAACATTAGGGTTAGGGAAGTGGCTGGGAATTATGGGTCTAGTGAGTAATCATGGATTTTATGGTTGAGGAGGTGATTTTAGGTTTAGGAAGCAAAATTAAATGGGATGGGAAAAGGGATTTCAGGTTTATAGAGCAATCTAGAATTTAGGTTTATGGATAGGGAACTTTAGGGTTAGGAACTGGGTGGGAGCTTTTAGGGTTAGGCTCAAGTATCTGGTAGAGCTGGAAAACATTAAGGGAGACAAATTAGTGGGAATTAGACCACTTTCTGAAATGAATGAGTGGAACTGAGGATGTGTGTCCAAGCAATTATATTAGACCCTATAAGAGAATATTAAATGAAGTTTAAGATTAAAAAAAATGTTCTGTTTGCTTGTGCATTGTTGTTAATTGTATTAGATATAACTGAAAAATATTTCAACAGTAGGTTTTCATTAAAAGAATTCAAATTAATTTCAGATTCAAAACTTTGGAAATCAAAAACTAATACATTTTTTGTAGTTCATCAAACACCATGATTATGCTTCAATATTACAAAAAAACACAAACCAGTTAAATGCTTCTGTAGAGTGAGATACTGTCTTAACAGTTGTTAAAACCTCTGCTTAAGTTGTTAAGCTCTGGTATTGTGCTAGGCAATAAAACCTGCTAACACCATTCAGCAAATGACAGCAGCAGAATTAAAAACAGATTTCTTTCTACCTGCTTTCTGTGTTAGTAGCCTTCCCTGGCTTTCTTTCTTTGACTTTTTATACTTTCTTACCCTAAGGTAAAACAACGTATCACATTGTCTTTTTGGCAATACTCACTAAATGCTTTATGCTTTGAAAGTTGGCAAGACACTTAGTACCTTTATTCTGTTATATCTGAAGAAGTCTTGGTTTTTATGATGAAAGAGCTCAAACAAAGCTTAAATAAAATGAGTTGTCTGGTGAGGCTACAGTATGTTTTTGGTTCTTTGGGTAACAAATAGTACATAAAGCAGATAAAGCTCCATGCACTACAAAAAATTATGATCAGGTCCTTGGTCATATCCCTAAATGATGTGTTCTTGAAATAAATGCCTAGATTCATCCTTTGAGCTTCATTCCCAAGATAAATCTTTTCACATCCATGCCTTGAACACATAATCCATGATTACAATGAGACACCTCTTCATACTCCTTTACATTAATGACATATTTAATAATAATGTTAAAAACATATGATTTTAATTGTGATCATTTTGAATTAAAATGCTTAGGGAAGATATCAACAAAGATAAGGAAAATGGCTAAATATGTTTGCCTCCTTTGAAGTTAGAGCTCACATCATACCATGATTTTGCCACAATATAAACTATATAAGCAACATTACCAATATCAACTAAACAACAATTTAAAACTTTAAATAAGTTATTTCAGTTTTGTTGTACTCTAGCAACACTACAGTTTGCTTAAATTGAATTACAACTATACATGAAGGCAAAATAAACATTTGTGGTTTAGAGTCATAATCTTTTGTCTGTATATTCAAAACTATTGCTTTGATACTTTCTATTTTCCACAACAGAAGACTTTTTATGTCAAAATGGTCATTTAAATTCAGTAAGAGTAGTAAAATAATGCATAGGATAATACAGTAACAGATACTGCCAATCGTACAGGATAATACAGTAACAGATACTGCCACTCATATAGGATAATACAGTAACACATACCACCATTCATACAGGATAATACAGTAACAAATACTGCCATTCATATGGAATAATACAGCAACACATACTGCCATTCATACAGGATAATACAGTAACATATACTGCCATTCAAGCAGGAAAATACAGTGACACATACTGCCATTCATATAGGATAATACAGTAACACATACTGCCATTCATACAGGATAATACAGTAACAGATATTGCCACTCATATAGGATAATACAATAACACATACTGCCATTCATACAGGATAATACAGTAACACATACTGCCATTCATACAGGATAATACAAAAACAGATACTGCCACTCATATAGGATAATACAGTAATACATACTGCCATTCATACAGGATAATTCAGTAACACATACTGCCAATAACACAGGATAATACAGTACACATGCTGCCATTCATACAGTATAATACAGTAACATATGTTGCCAATAATACAGGATAATACAGTAGCACATACTTCCATTCATATAGGATAATACAGTAACACATACTGCCATTCATACAGGATAATGCAGTAACACATACTAACAATAATACAGGATAATACAGTAACACATACTGACACTCATATAGGATAATACAGTAATTAGAAGTTATGTACCTACCATAACGTTCCATGTTAGTTGTCTTCTCTCGCCTTCTTTCTTGCTGGATGGGTTCGGAGCCGATCCTCGGTTCCGACTCGGCACTTGCTTAGCTTGAGAACTCCTTTTACCAGCTCGAGGCAACCCTATATTCCATGATGCAAGGCGAGACTACCTCAGATCTCATTTGGTAGCTAAATAACCCTGCCAAAATACTAATCCCAAAGGAAGAGCAAAACTAGCCTAGAAGAACTAGGCAAAAAGTTCTTAGGATAGACTCTCTAAAGAACTAAGGAGAGTGAATCTGATAAGAGAAACTCTTCAAGATCTGTCCAGGCCAGGGGGAAGGAGGGAGGGATGCAAGAAAGAAGGCGAGAGAAGACAACTAACATGGAACGTTATGGTAGGTACATAACTTCTAAATGTTAAGTTGTCAATCTCGCCTTCATTCTTGCTGGATGGGACTGCGTCCCTAGCACCTGTATCCCGGGTGGCTCAATGGAACAGACTCTTGAGTACTGTGGAACCAAAACTGGCTCTGTCCCTGGAGGCCAAATCTAATTTGTAATGAGAGACAAAGGTATGAGGAGTGGCCCAAGTAGCTGCTGCACAGATGGTATCAATGGGTAGCCTATCCTGAAAGGCTGTTGAAGTGGATAGGCTCCTTGTTGAGTGTGCCTTCGGTTTTGAGGATAGTTGCTTGCCTCTGAGTGAATACACATAAGAAATGATGGAAGATAATCATCTGGACAAGGTCACTTTTGATACTGGGAGACCTTTCCTATTTTCTGCATAGGAGACAAATAATTGATCTGATTTCCTGAATTGATTAGTTCTATGCAAATAATATCTGAGCTGACGATGGACATCCAAAAAATGAAGCTTTTGTTCAGCTCTGTCAGAATAATTTGGGAAAAAAACTGGTAGAGCGATGGATTGATTAATATTAGTTTGAGAAACAACCTTGGGAAGAAAGGATGGATTTGTTCTCAAGGATACCCTGTCCTTGTGAAAAACCAAGTAAGGGGAACGGATGCAGAGAGCTTGAATCTCAGATACCCTCCTTGCTGAAGTGACAGCCAGTAAGAATATAGTTTTCCAGGTCAATAACTTCAAGGAACAAAAAGCAGACGGTTCGAAGGGGGGTAAAATCAAGGATGCTAACATCAAATTCAGATCCCATTGTGGAGGAGGATGTTTTATTGGAGGCTTTAGGAGAAAAACTCCTCTCAGAAAGGCTTTGCATAGTCTATGTGACATAATGTTATGATCTTGCAAGCCAACATGATATTTGGAAATAGCCACCAATTGAACTTTGACTGTTGATGAAGAGGATCCTGACTGAAAAACTTCAGCCAGAAAATCTAAAACAGAATGCACAGGTGCAGTAAAGGGATCAATGTGCCTGGAGTTTGCCCAAAGGGAAAAACGTCGCCACTTGCTAGCATAAACCGTTCTGGTGGACGACTTCAAAGAAGCTATTAATATTTCTCTGACAGGATCAGAGATCATAGGAAGCCTGGCTAGGGAAGGAAGTGGAGCAACCAAGCAGTGAGGTTGAGAGAACGAATGGCCCGGTGCTGTTGACCCGATTGGTGGATCAAAAGATCCGGAACTGGGTCCAGATGCCAAGGCTACACCAGGAGGTGACGATGTAGGGTCGGGAACCAAATTTGTCGAGGCCAGTAAGGGGCAATGAGAATCAACTTGGCTCTCAAAACGGTAGCTTTCTGAATGACCTGTGGAATTAAGGGGAAAGGAGGAAAGGCATATAAAAGTCCCCGGGTCCAATCCTGGGTTAGAGAGTCTCTCAGGGGTTGGCCTGGTAGGGGAAAGAGGGCGAAGAAGTCCGGGCATTTGTTGTTTTGGGGTGTAGCAAAAAGGACGCAACAAGGGGTGCCCCACTTCAGAAATATCTTGTCCACTATCGATTGATTGAGAGACCACTCGTGAGGCATGAGAATGGCTCTGCTCAGTCTGTCCGCTAAGAGGTTGGACCTGCCGGGGATGTGCGTTGCTGTCAGAAACCGATGACAGGAGATTGCCCATTGCCAAAGTCTGAGAGCTTCTCGACATAAAGGATAGGACCTGGTCCCGCCCTGCTTGTTGATGTACCAGACCACAGACATGTTGTCCGTTTGAACTGCAATAGTCCCCGCGGGAAGAAAGTCGTTGAGGGCTTGCAACGTTAAAAGCACCACTCTCATCTCCAGGACATTTATGTGCAGATGGTATTCTGTGGGTTGCCAAGTCCCGTGGACCATCCTGCCCTGATAATGCCCCCCCACCCGATCAGAGAGGCATCCGTAGTGACTGTGGCAACCGGAGGAGGGGGAACAAATGGTCGGCCCTGATGTAGTAGAGGGGAAGTTATCCACCAGGTTAGATGAGTCCTGCACGATTGTGTAACCAAGATTTCGTGTCTCATGGGAAGGTTCTGGAACGACCGCTGAGTGAATAACATCCACTGCAGAAGACGCATGTGGAAGCGAGCTAATGGTAGAAGTACAATAGCCGCAACCATAAGACCTAGAACCTTCAGAACCAATCTGGCTTTGACTTTGCTGCTCTGCAATAAAATCCGAACGTATTTTTGGATGTCCAGAATTCTCTGATCTGTTAGTCTGGCTAACATACTGACGGTGTTTAATTCTGCACCTATAAAGGTGATAGATTGGCAAGGCAGCAGAGAAGATTTTTCAAAATTCACCGATATTCCCAACCTTTTGCAAAGCTGTAGAGAGTAGTCTCTGCTCTGAAGAAGCTGATGCTTGGTGGTGGCGGAGAGGAGCCAGTCGTCTAAATAAGGAAACACCTGGAATCCTTGATGTCTCAGATGAGCTGCGACCACTGCCATGCATTTGGTAAACACTCTGGGGGCTGAAGTGAGGCCAAAGGGCAGGGCTCTGAATTGATAATGACTGGTCCCTAGCCGAAAGCGGAGAAACCTCCTGGAGTGCCTGTGTATCTTTATGTGATAGTACGCGTCCTGAAGGTCTATCGAGCACATCCAGTTGTCCTTGCCCAGAAAGGGCAGAATGGACTGAAGCGTGACCATCCGGAATCTTGCCTTCTTGACAAATCTGTTTAGATTGCTTAGGTCTAAAATAGGTCTCCAATCTCCCGTCCTTTTGGGGACCAAAAAGAATCTCGAGTAGACGCCGGATCCTACTTGGTCTGCTGGAACAGTCTGGATGGCTCTTTTTTCTAGGAGCTTTGAAACCTCCTGTTTTGCCAAATCCCTTTGACCGGGTGAGATGTCTGGAAGGGATTGGTGAGGTACGGGATACCTTTTGAAGGGGATTTTGTAACCCTCGGATATGATCGACTGTACCCACATGTCTTGTGAAAGGGAACGCCAGGCTACTGGGTACAGCGATATCCTTCCCCTGACTGCCTCCAAGGGTGGACAGTCGGGCAACACCTCAGGGATGCTGAAAGGGCTTCTCAGGAAGAGACTCCCTGTTGCCCTGATTCTGAGGACCCCCCCTGCCTCTAGGGCGGCGTCTATTATTGTTACCCCCTCTGCCTCTGGGGGTAAACTGACCACGCGTGTCTGGCACTGCTCCTTGGGCTTTACGGAACCACATCTTTCCTCCTTTCTGACCCTTGGGATAGGGTCTAGAAGGGGTGGAAAAATGGACTCCTACGGCAGAAAGAGTTTTGCCGTCTTGCTCACACCTGGTCAAGGTTTCCTTCACCTGAGGTCCGAACAAAGCCGAACCGTCAAAGGGGGTATTGGTGAAGGATGTCTTAAAGGGGTCCGCGAAATTACAAAGCCGCATCCAGGCTTGACGTCTAAGAGCCACTCCTGTGCCTGCGGCTCTGCTCGCTCCATCGGCTGCATAGGATATGAGCCGCATGGAGGAGTTGGTTAAAGAATTTAGGATTGCTAGCTGTGAGGCAATCTTGTCTTGAGCCCCAGCAGCTGAAGGATCCTGAACCACTTCACCTAGTTCCTTGAGAATATCTCTTTGAAGTCTGGTGAAATGACAAAGGTAGTTCAGCGAACGCATAGCAAAGGTCGCTGAAGAAAACATCCACTTGCCATACCTATCCATGGTCCTAGAATCTTTGTTAGGAGGATGGACAGGCATGGAAGGATCCGCAAGTTCCTTCTTGGTGGCCGCCACCACCATAGCATCCACAGAGACGCCCTTAGAAAGAAACTGCTTGTCTGAAGGGGCCGTAATAAATTTGGATGGCCTCCTAGGGACAGGTTCCACAGAATCTGGAGCTGCCCACGCCTTCCGAGCCACTACCTGCATAAGTGGGTCGAAAGGCGGAGACACCCAGGAGGTGGAGGGTCGGGATCCAAAGCCTCCAGGTATACCGACTCATCCTCGGAGGGGTCAATGGAAGGCCAGTTCCCCCTCTGTTTGAGGAGTTCAAGGATGTCTGAAAAGGAGACATCCTCAGAGGGGGACCGTGGGGAACCCTCCGACTCATCTAAGTCGGTATCAGATGTTGTAGACTCAAGGGAGTCTGTGTGTTTCCTCTTACACGTCCTCTTCCGAGGGGGTTCCCCTGCGGGATCAGGAGAAACCTCGGAAGAGGAAGTTATTCCCAATGGGAAAACCTGGGGCGATGGATCCCTGGGCCTGAGAGCAAGAGGCTGGCAAGAGACATCAACAGGCACCGAAGAGGGAGGAGCTAAAGGGATGGACCGTTGACCTGGCTCAGGTGCCAGGACACTCCTCATCACCTCAAAGGCTCCTCTCCCAGGGAGACCAGAATATTCCCATTCCGAAGAAATAGGAATTCCCGGCTCCATTTAGAGAGAAGGCTCCGAGGCCGATGTCGGTGCTGAGCTTACCAAAGCCGAAGCCCCGAGAGGGAGAGCGGGGTCGGACAAGGGTCCGATGCCACTAGCCCCCTCGGAGCCGACAAGGGAAACTCGACGACCGGATCCCTCCAAGGAAGGTCTCATGGAGGAGATCGGAGCCGAAGACGACGGAGCCGAAAGGGGATGTATCGGCTCCGGCGCCGACACGGTCGCTGTTCCGAGAAGCTCTGGCTCCGAACTCTGGAGGAGAGTCGGAGGAGGAAGTTCAAGGGGAAGAGCAATAGCCGAAGTCTGCTGAGACGGGCTATGGAGCATTTGGGCTAGTGCCTGTGACTTCAACAGCCTGCTT
Source organism: Protopterus annectens (assembly GCF_019279795.1). Lineage (NCBI taxonomy): Eukaryota > Metazoa > Chordata > Ceratodontiformes > Protopteridae > Protopterus > Protopterus annectens. The sequence goes on from NC_056725.1 coordinate 53,441,943, forward strand.
ACCACCCTCTCTAAATCGTGGTCAGACAGCCTGGAAGATCTCGAAGATCGGCTCCGATGACTCCATTCCGACAAAAGAGGAGACCTCAGAGCCGAGTGGATCGACTCCAAAGAAGGGGACCGAGATCTCTTCTTGGACGAAGCCATCGGAGCCGACGTCCTCTGGGTTCCAGATGGAGCCGAAGGCTTCTCGGCTCCGATACTGGATAACACGTCGGCTTCAGCCGGAGCCGACAAGGCAACTGTAGATTGAGTGTTGGAGCCGGCAGGAACCGACACTACCACATCAGAGGTAGAAAGATCGGCTCCAGTCGGAGCAAACCGGGGAAGGCTTAACAACTGTAGCCTGAACCTTAGGTAGCTTTGAAGGTTTACTTGACCCAGTCTTAGTGGGTGAACCTTCTGGCTTTAATAAACCACGGAGGATTAACTTGTTCCTCCTCTCCTGCAGGACTCTCTGGCTAATAGAATGACATATAGCACAGGAGTCCTGCAGGTGTAAAGGCCCCAGGCAGTAAACACAAGAAGTGTGACCGTCTGTCCGAGACATTTTCTGACAGCACGAGTCACACTTCTTGAAGCCTGAGACCTTTCCTTCCCTAGACATAGTCTAAGTAAAAAACACACACACACACACTAAACAGTCACACTATTAATCCCAAAAACACACACACAGATAGGGATTAAGAGAAAGAGGCCTAGGCCTAACTGAAATTATAAACTTAGCAATTTAACTTGAAAGTTTAATTAAAGGGGAAATAGGGTGGGCTGTAGAAAAACTACACACTATCTGACTATATAAAAAAGAAAGGGAGAGAAAAACCCCGACTAAATTGTTTGAAAATTCAAACTCACCTGAGCTGGCAAAAAAAGAGACCTCTTCGCAAAGCGGCAAACGAGATCTGAGGTAGTCTCGCCTTGCATCATGGGATATAGGGTTGCCTCGAGCTGGTAAAAGGAGTTCTCAAGCTAAGCAAGTGCCGAGTCGGAGCCGAGGATCGGCTCCGAACCCATCCAGCAAGAATGAAGGCGAGATTGACAACTTAACATCACATACTGCTATTCATACAGGATAATACAGTAATAAATACTGCCATTCATACAGGATAATACAGTAACACATAATGCCATTCATACAGGATAATGCAGTAACACATACAGACATTTATACAGGATAATACAGTAACACATGCTGCCATTTGTATAGGTAATATAGTAACACATATTACCATTCATACAGGATAATACAGTAACACATACTGCCATTCATATAGGACAATACAGTAACACATACTGCCATTCATACAGGATAATACAGTAACAGATACTGCCACTCATATAGGATAATACAGTAACACATACTGCCATTCATACAGGATAATACAGTAACATATACTGCCAGTAATACAGGATAATACAGTAACACATACTGCCATTCGTATAGGATAATACAGTAACACATACTGACATTCATACAGGATAATACAGTAACACATACTGCCATTAATACAGGATAATACAGTAACACATACTGCCACTCATATAGGATAATACAGTAACAAATACTGCCATTCATACAGGATAATACAGTAAGACATACTGCCATTAATACAGGATAATACAGTAACAAATACTGCCATTCATACAGAATAATACAGTAACACATACTGCCATTCATACAGGATAATACAGTAACACATACTGCCATTCATACAGGATAATACAGTAACACATACTGCCACTCATATAGGATAATACAGTAACACATACTGCCATTCATACAGGATAATACAGTAGCAAATACTGCCATTCATACAGGATAATACAGTAACACATACTGCCATTAATACAGGATAATACAGTAACAAATACTGCCATTCATACAGAATAATACAGTAACACATACTGCCATTCATACAGGATAATACAGTAACACATACTACCATTCATACAGGATAATACAGTAACACATAATGCCATTCATACAGGATAATACAGTAACACATACTGCCATTCATACAGGATAATACAGTAACACATACTGCCATTTGTATAGGTAATATAGTAACACATACTGCCATTCATACAGGATAATACAGTAACACATACTGCCATTCATATAGGACAATACAGTAACACATACTGCCATTCATATGGGATAATACAGTAACAGATACTGCCATTCGTATAGGATAATACAGAAACACATACTGCCATTCATACAGGATAGTACAGTAACACATACTGCCAATAATACAGGATAATGCAGTAACACAAACTGATATTCATACAGGATAATACAGTAACAAATACTGCCACTCATACAGGATAATACAGTAACACATACTGCCATTCATTCAGGATAATACAGTAACACATACTGCCATTCATACAGGATAATACAGTAACACATACTGCCATTCGTATAGGATAATACAGTAACACATACTGCCATTCATACAGGACAATACAGTAACAAATGCTACCATTCATGCAGTATAATACAGTGACAAATACTGCCATTCATATAGGATAATACAGTAACACAGATTGCCATTCATACTGGATAATACAGTAACACATACTGCCATTCGTATAGGATAATACAGTAACACATATTGACATTCATACAGGATAATACAGTAACACATACTGCCATTCATACAGGATAATACAGTAACAAATACTGCCATTCATTTGTTTACTTATCTGATATGAAATTCTGTATGACAAAACATTATCTTTGGAAAATATTGAAATAGCCACCAATTAAACAGTGAGTTTCCTCAATCTTTCTGATCAGTAATGCATTAGGAGGAATTTATATTTACTATAAATCAATCAATTGGAAAACAATGGAAATAGGCTAAATTGCATTACTTTTATAATTGTCTGAATGGCAAAAAGGTGCTGCCTTTGCAGGAATTGCACAGGAAAAAGTTAAAAATGAACATAATGGTGAAGTGGACTTAAAAAACCCACTTAGCAGCCATACAGCAGAGCAAAAATTTAATGAAACTTAACAGTTGTGACTAAATTGCCAAGTAAACATCATAAGAAAAATAAAATCATGTAATTATACTGCTCTGACATACTGGTAGAATAAATAATGTCAAAACGTGATGTATCAATCACAATTCACAATTATTAGAGCACTAATATTAAACACACATTTAAACTCGTCAAAGGATTGGTCTGGTTCAGAAGATCATATGTACAAAATCTCATTCAGCTAAGCACTAAGCCAAAACATCAAAAGCCAGAGCACTGAAGCAGAGAAGAGAGTGGGAAAGCTGTTTTGTAAGATCAAAAAACAGCTGGGATTGAGGAATTTGAACTTTTTCCACAGTACTGCAGTCTTAGAACTGGTATATATAAGTAGTAGGGGGTCATGTAAAAGAGATATTTTTGTTTAGTTTTTATCAGTTTGGTGTTTTGGCTTTTGATGTTTTCAGCTCAGTGTTTTGGAAACTTGAACTTCTGAACTAGATTGATCATAAAATATTGATATTCATATATTTTAATTTAAAAATGCATTTAATGTTTAATTCTTCATGTAAAATAGGTATCCTTGAAAAAATGTAACTTGAGCTTTCAGGTCAGCTCTTTCTTGCAATTTTTTTTTACTTTACTAGATAAAATTATTTCTAAAATTAATAATATAATTTCACATACGTATTGGTCTTATGCAGAAACAAAATTATTATCTAAATCTTAGCAATACAATGAAATAATTATTAAATGCACATGCAAAGGCCACATTATCTAATTTCAGAAAGTTTTTTTCCAATGGAAATTCTTACATAGGATATTTTGATTGTTTACAGAATATAAATTCAACATGAGCAAAAGTTTTGGAGTAAAATAATGAAGATGTGAAGTGACTAGTAAGTAGATTTAGAATGGGCCTACTTCACTTGAATGAAAATCCTTTTCTTCAAACTCCCATTTGTTGAACCCTAATTGTCAATAGTGCCTCCATCGAATGGCTGTTTTAGCGAAATTTTTCCTGGGGGAAAAACGCTTAGCTGTCATCGGGAATTTGCCCTTTAACACACTGTAGTGCAATCTTGGAGTTTAGTTAGGGGGTGTGGGGGCACATCTCCCACCTTGCCAGGTTTAAAATTTTGTGACATTTTTGGTGCTTGTTAGGTGGCCAGGCATCCCCCCCCCCCAGGAAAAATTCACTAAAACAGCAGTTTGATGGAGTAAGCTTTTGCCAATTAGAGTTCGACAATTAGGTGTTTGAAGGAAAGGGTTTTCACTCAAATCATATAGACCCATTTAGAATATATATTTTAAAGTTGCTTGGTATTTTCAAAATTCTGGAATAAGTAACTCTCTCAGTTCTGCTCAAATGTTATTTCTAAATGTCAGTTCACTATTGTTTTAAAGCCACAATGGCTTTCCATTTGTTTTTGCTGCTATGCATGTTTATTAAAATAAATGTGTTACTGTAGAAAGGACTTTGCAATTTCAGCTGTAGTGGAATAGCTAACATTTTTGTTGACATTCTGCTGAATTTGCATTAATTTAGCAATATTGTTGTTCCTTGCCCATTTTACCAGTCAGTTATGGGTTCTGCAGTGTGTCCATGTTGTTGTTTGGTTATGGCAGCCATTTTCCTGAAGGAGATGCTGTTTCACATACCAGTAGTCTTACTTTTTTCAGTGCTTCTCTCTCTCATTCCTTCTATGCTACTCTGTATGCCTTTTTGCTACATCACTCTTTTTGTATGTTTTGTTCAGCTGATTGTGACTTGTGCTGTTGTTATGCTACTGTTGTGTGATGTTAGTATTACATGGCTTCTTATTTGGCAAGATGGAAGCAGGTTTTCTTTGTAGTTTTCAATGTGATCTTGCTCTGTAAAGAATGAAAGTAGCTGCTTCATGGATAAGTTTACACTTCTTAATTTTCTGGGTACTCATTTCAAAAATGTTTTTTTTTTTTTCCTTGGGAATCATTAATTTGTTTAATCTTCTGCCAGCGAGGACAGTTGTCACTGTGTTAAGTATTCATTACTTGAAATTTGCTGTGTACATACTGTTCCTTGAAAGTTACAGTTCTAGTACCATCCAAGGCATTCAGTTCAAACTTAGTGGTATATAGTTTTGTTTTGGCTAGGAATAGTCAGGTTTTGTTTTCTGTTAACAAAATACTAATTTGAGATTGTAAAATTACACCTTTGTTAGCCTGCAGCGACATGAATTGAAGGGCTGTTTTTTTTTCACTGCCAGGTGGAGCTGTGGTTAATACTTTTTTGTAGATATCATTAACTGCTTTTTGATGCCACATAATTTCCTGTGTGAATGGATCTATTCTGCAGCATGACAAATATCAGGCAGTTGGGATTATTTACTCTCCGGGTGCTGAACTGTAACTGTTAGTTGCCAACTTTTCATTTCTCTCTCGCTTGCTAGAGCTGTTTGCCTGCCTTTTGCAAGTACCTATTTGTGTTTTTTTATTAATTCTGTTTAAGTGCTACCCCGACTACTAAGAAAAGTGCATACTGGAATGTTCAAATGGTTGTGGTGTGCTTCAGTCTGAGTGACATCATAATTCTTACCCCAGATTTCTCTTGGATATTTTTTTCTACTAACTGCTATTCCAGAACCTTTTATACCAATAATCCATTAATTTAATACTGGTAATGTTGCTTATGGACTTGTGGTTTTGTTTACTCAGCTTAGACTTAGAGGGCCACAGGTTCTTACTAAGCTTATAGCCAAGAAGACCATCAAGATGCCCAGCCATTCACCCAGTATTGGAAGGAAGTTAATAGTGTCTCCCTTATTTAGTATATTGTCCTCACGTATACCAGGTGGAAATTTATCATCACTCATCTTGTCATTCAGACTAGCACTAAAGGTTGTCAGGGAAGTACTCTGTTTGATATGCCATTAGAGTGTATTGCAGAAGTGAGGGATATATTAGATCAGGGTGTTGTTAATGTGGCTGTAGAGATATAGGTCTCTAGAGCATGTGTTGCTTTACCACTGATTCTATTTAGGTGAAGGAGTTCAAAGAGTGCAGGCTCATTTATAGCACATAAGGCTAATTAAAGGTCACCTATTAGGAGCCTTTTTGAGACTGGTAAGAGGGGAAGAGCTGATAGTCTATCAGAGTGTCTAAGGCTCTAAGAGAAAACATTGTTGCAACATTTACCACTGAGTTGGCTTTCTGCTGGTCTTTTTCAACTTTTAGCTGTAGTTTCTATCAAGGTTAATGTAATATTTTAGTGCAGAAATCACAAGGCTGTGGGGTACATTCTGAAACTACCCACTACCTACAAATATTTATCATTATACAATGACCCCCCATTAATATTCCAAAACATGCACACTGATTGGTCAGTGTGCACATTGTAAATCAAAGACTTATATTAATGGAAAAAGGTCCGGTCGCCCAGACTTTTTTCCATTAGTATAAGTCCTTTTTTTTTTTTTTTACAGCAACGGAGAACGCAAGATTTCCGTTGCTTTTTAGAAACTGTCTCGCTATGTTAAAGGAGTTTAACATAGCGAGACAGCTTTAAAAAAAGTAACGGAGATCTTCCTTTCTCCGTTGCTTTTTTTAAAGCTGTCTCACTATGTTAAATTCCTTTAACATAGCGAGACACTTTGTAAAAAGCAATGGAGATTCTCTGTTACTTTTTTTAAAGCTGTCTCGCTATGTTAAACTCCTTTAACATAGCGAGACACTTTGTAAAAAGCAACGGAGATCTTGCTTTCTCCATTACCTCCACCCACAGCTCTGATGTACTGCGTAAGCATACGAATGCACAGTATATCAGAACTGCCGCAGAATACCAGACAGCTGCGGAAGAGCAGCACGGAGGCATTATACAATGCCATTATTTAGGAAAAGTAAGTATTTTTTTTCCTTAAATAATGTCATTGTATAATAGCAATAACCCACTTCTGAGTGTGGGTAATGCTGGAATTACCCACGGTTGTCTTTGTTTGGCCACTCTGGCTTTGCCCTCGTGACCAAACCACACCAACCATGGGTAAATCCAGCATTACCCACACCCAGGCATGGTCTATTGCTTAAATGTTATCTTAGTGTTTCAGTTAGACAGCTGTAGGATATTGGTATATTAATAGCTTCTATTTGTGCAAATCAGTTTTAGTGCTGCAGCTAAATGCTGTTGGCTGTATTATAACATACATTACTTTGCTAGTTGCTATTGCTAGTTAAGGATACACAACTGTTCATTTTCCTTTAAACTGAGCAGACATGGGGTATACTTTTGCTGAAGGCTGGCTATGGATGCTTAGTTGCACTTCAGTGCTGTTCCTTTTTGTGCTTAATCTCATCTGGTTACTATTCAATTACTGACAGGGTCTGGCTAGAGGAGATAGTCTGGTGTCTCTATGATCTTTCCATTCCATGCCTACACATCACTATATTTCATTTCTTTAATGAATAGCGCTTGACTGGAGATTTCCTGCTGTACTCTCCATCAAACCCATTGGCCCTCTGTCCTTCCTATTCTAAGCCTATCAGTATTCATAACTTTAACATATTTTATTAAGCAGGCAGCATGGTCTGCCTCATAGTCACATCACTATATTTACATACATTGACTGACAAGCAAACACCTTATGGTTACCAAACCCTTTTTGATGCAGAGAGGTAAGGGTGTTGCAGTTTTAATCCTTACTGTCTAAATGGGCTACTTGTTTTTAAACTTTAGAGGGTGTAAAACACCTTTATTGGCATGTCATTTAAGCATATCAGCAACTTGTGTAAATCCATGGAAAAATGAACTGTTATTCTAATTCATAAGCAATATTCAGGCATATGTGACAAACGAGCATCATATAGATAAACTGCTTTGCCAGCAGATCTTGAAGAATATTAGAAGTGATGCTGTACTTACAGATGCAATATATACTTTTTTTGCAAAATAATTTGACTCAGAAGACCGTGATCTTTTAGTAAAATACTTGTTAAACTATGTGTAAGTTCTTCACTGAAATCGTTTGCTATCTTCATCACAAACAATTCCAATTTAAGAATAAATTCTGTTTATTTAATAAAATGAGGGGTTCCCCAAGTTTGTGTGCTGAGACTTTTGCTTTTCTCCCTTTGCATTAACTTACTACACCATTTCCATATGCATTTGTGACGTGCTGATAACATGATTATCTCTACATACGGAATGAATCCATTTCCAAGACTTAACATTGTAAACATTGACTTAAATATTTTAGCAGTGTCGCAGGAACACAGCAGCTCGATACATCAAATATAAAAATAATCCACCCGTCAAACAAGAACAATAGCTCCACGTAAAGTAAAATAGGAACGTTCTTTATTTGGCAATCAGTGAGCGCTTTCACCCATAGAGGGCTTCATCAGACTGTACAAGGCTATTTGTAAGGCACAGCCCTTAAATAGTCAAATCAATTAAAAATTAACAAGCAATTCAAAATTCTTAAAGACAACAATACATTTTACTAAATATTAAATATTAAAACGATGCCCACACGTCCAAATCTGTCCAAGTATAGTTAATGTTTCCTAAAAGGATATTACTAATTAAAAATGTTTGATGGTTATCATTTGTCCGGAGAAGTATAGTATACCTTTATTTTATTCCATTATAAAACTACTTGAACAGATGCTTCGAACCATTGCAATGCTAATTAATGGCCACTAGATGGTAATGGTTCTTGAAGTCCGATTGCATTGTTCAGGCAATACTTAGACTTTTCCTTAAGTATAAACCATGGAAAAATTCACTATAAATTATTTAAAAACTTGATTATAAATAGACATCAATAGATAAATCCATAATACTAAGGTACTATTCTAAATGTATTTATGACAATATGTGTACTGGAAACAGCCATATATCCTAATCGGTCCAAATAATGTTAACAATACATTGCTTATAATGATGTCATTAAAATTTATGAACATAAAATAATAAATACAATTGATACAGTCCAAAATAATATAACTTCATAATTACAATTAAAATGCCCACATAACTTTAGCAATACATTTCAGGGGAATGATATTGGACACTGTTAGCAATATGGGTAGAATGCTATTATTTTAAAATTTTTTACCTAATCTCCTCTTTTTGAGAAAAGGATAAATATTAATTTTGTCATTCAAACCTGGAGGGTGATCGGCCCTACAACGAATGATCCATCTTGTTTCTTGTTCTAGAGTAGTAGTTTCTATATCTCCTCCTCTAAGGGTATGTATGATATTTTGTATGACAAAAAATGTAAATGTATGTTGGCTCCCTTTCTTACTAACGTGTCTAGCTAAGGCGTTCCTTCCATCCCCTGTTCTTATGCTGTAGTTATGTTCCCTTATTCTCTCTCTCAGTTGTCTGTTTGTTTTTCCTATATAGAAGGCTGTACAGGCACGGCACTGAGCTAGATAGACAACATTGTCTGTTCTACAGGTGGTGCCAGTATGGAAGGTAAAAATGTGTCCTGTAGTTGGTAACTTGAACTGTGTATCAATGTTGATGTAAATACATTGATTACAGCTATTGCAAGGAGTAGTATTGGTAAGGTGTGTGAGATGGTTGCTCGTAAGTCTGTGACATAATGTTCGCTTTAAGTTGAGTTTGTTCTTGTAACTGGGTTGTTCACCTATTAGGCTACGGACATCCTCATCTACTTTCAATAAATGCCAATACTTGGTTAGTATACTCTTAACCTCATTAACATCTTTGGTGTAATACAGGGAGAAACCAATCACTGAGTCTTTTATTCTGTGATTCGCATCCTCTTCATCATCTGTGTCAACTCTATTAGAAAAATATGGACGTGCTCTTGTTTCTCTTAGTCCATGTACTTCCTCAATTGCTCTATTTACATCCTTCGCATGGTAGGATCTTTCTAACAGTCTACCCCTCAACCCTTCGACCTCATCATGGAAGCCTGATTCAGTAGGATTGAGCCTCGACGCTCTCATCATTTGTCCCTTGATTATATTGTCGAAAATGTGCTTGGGATGCATACTACTCCTGTGCAAGATGGAATTCCTAAAGCACATTTTTCTGTGTACAGAGGTATTGATAATACCATTGCTTAATTTCATAACATTCACATCCAAAAAAGAGATGTTTTCCAATGAATATGTCATGGTAAACTTTAGGAAATGTGTCAAGCCATTAATATCCTTCTCAAATTCCAGTAAGTTATTTATATTTCCTTTCCAAACCAGAAAGAGGTCGTCCACGAATCTCTTATAGAAGACGACATTATTTTTAAAAGAGGGAAGCAGGAACAACCTTTCATTCTCCCATTCAGCCATTACTATGTTGGCGTAGCTATTGGCACAGGATGTGCCCATAGCTACGCCATCATTCTGTATATACAAGTTCTCATTAAAGATGAAGATGTTATTCTCTAGTATAATTTCCAAGAACAAGGTTAATAGTTCAATAAATTGATTATCCATATCAGCATGTTTCCTAAGATAATTTGAAACACTATTAATGCCTACATCATTAGGTATGACCGTGAAAAGACTTTTTACATCCAAAGTTACCAGCAGATAGTCTTTGATATCGTCTTCCTTAGAAAGGTACTCATACAATTCTAGGAGAAATTGTTTACTATCCTTTAAGATGTTAGCATTACTCTCCAATACAGTTCTTAAATGTTGTTCCACAAAGAGTGAAAATGGCTCTGTCAGCCACCCACGTCCTGAGACGATGGGTCTCATGGGGGGGCTTTCTAATCCTTTGTGTATTTTAGGAAGTCCTTTCAAAATGGGAATTAATGGGTGGTTAACCTTAAGAAACATGTAGAATTCTTTTTTAATTAAGTTGCTTCTTATTAAGTCTTCTAATGTATCATAGACTCTGAAAATTCTTCTGACTACATCATTAATATCTATTCTTAGGTAGCTACCTTCATTACTCAGCATATCAGTCATATTTCTAATATAGTGTTCAGTGCTCATGACCACTAGTGGTCCTCCCTTGTCTGCTGGTACTATTACGATACTATCATCCTCCTTTAATTTTTGTAGGGCTTTCCTTTGGTGAAAAGTCAGGTTATTCCTGCCAACTTTCTTCCCTCTTTCAGATCTTCTCATTGAATAATAGTCATACAATTCTTCTTCTACTAACCTAGTATAGGTGTCAATCACTGGGTGTAGTGCAGGAGAATATGTACTCACTGGTTTGAATGCATTAGCAAATTAGATGCATAATGCATTAGAAAGGGAGCCAACATACATTTACATTTTTTGTCATACAAAATATCATACATACCCTTAGAGGAGGAGATATAGAAACTACTACTCTAGAACAAGAAACAAGATGGATCATTCGTTGTAGGGCCGATCACCCTCCAGGTTTGAATGACAAAATTAATATTTATCCTTTTCTCAAAAAGAGGAGATTAGGTAAAAAATTTTAAAATAATAGCATTCTACCCATATTGCTAACAGTGTCCAATATCATTCCCCTGAAATGTATTGCTAAAGTTATGTGGGCATTTTAATTGTAATTATGAAGTTATATTATTTTGGACTGTATCAATTGTATTTATTATTTTATGTTCATAAATTTTAATGACATCATTATAAGCAATGTATTGTTAACATTATTTGGACCGATTAGGATATATGGCTGTTTCCAGTACACATATTGTCATAAATACATTTAGAATAGTACCTTAGTATTATGGATTTATCTATTGATGTCTATTTATAATCAAGTTTTTAAATAATTTATAGTGAATTTTTCCATGGTTTATACTTAAGGAAAAGTCTAAGTATTGCCTGAACAATGCAATCGGACTTCAAGAACCATTACCATCTAGTGGCCATTAATTAGCATTGCAATGGTTCGAAGCATCTGTTCAAGTAGTTTTATAATGGAATAAAATAAAGGTATGCTATACTTCTCCGGACAAATGATAACCATCAAACATTTTTAATTAGTAATATCCTTTTAGGAAACACTAACTATACTTGGATAGATTTGGACGTGTGGGCATCGTTTTAATATTTAATATTTAGTAAAATGTATTGTTGTCTTTAAGAATTTTGAATTGCTTGTTAATTTTTAATTGATTTGACTATTTAAGGGCTGTGCCTTACAAATAGCCTTGTACAGTCTGATGAAGCCCTCTATGGGTGAAAGCGCTCACTGATTGCCAAATAAAGAACGTTCCTATTTTACTTTACGTGGAGCTATTGTTCTTGTTTGACAGGTGGATTATTTTTATATTTGATGTATCGAGCTGCTGTGTTCCTGCGACACTGCTAAAGGATTTATCATTGTTATACACTTAGCAGGAATACTGAGTCTCTGGGCTGGGACGGTGAAGCTGTTTGAATTTTAATTGACTTAAATATTCTCTGTGTGTTCCTTGACCAGATGAATCTTAAGATAAATCTTGTGAATAGTTCCTATCCTGATTTCCATTCCATTTGTGAAGGAATGTGTAGTAAACACATGGGTGCATCGAGCATTGGAATTGCATGGAAGGAGACTGCTACATATGAAATCTGGTTTGTATTTCTGCTGCTTAAGTAAGTAATATAAGAAGGTGAATTTCTGATGTACCAGTGAACAACTTGAAAAGCACAAATTCTATTCCCAGAAGGATAATGTGAGTTTATGATAAACACTGACCTTCTGTGGAGGTGTGGCATGTATGCAGATAGAGTTCTGTGTGCAAGTATTGTGTGTCAGTTCTTGAACCATCTGATGTTAGATTTTACATGTGTACTCTTGGTCACTTCTAAAATTGTTATGCAATTTCATTCTGTTAATTATATATAGTTGTTAAGGTGTACAAAAGTAGTTTATGCAACAGAGAATTTGGAAATTCTATCATCTGTCAAAGGCCATGCTTGGTGCTACCACTGAAAGGTGTTACTTTTCTCCATTTTGTTGAAACTTGAGCTTCCCTTCAGTTGAATAAAGTGTGGTAATTTATGCAGCATGTTGTACTTTAAGACGTAGCTTTTAAATAAACAGTTAAAACACATTTGTGGTCTTGTTGAATCATTTTACTAGTTCAGCTTTTCTCAAACCCTTTAAATATCATTTGCTACAGCTAGTGTAATGTCCTTACTTTATTGCCCACTAAATCTTTACTTGGACCTAAAGTACTCCCACTTACAAGCAAGGTATTACTGTAGAACCTTTTAATTTAGTTGTCCTGCCTCGCATTATATATTAGCACAATTTATTGTGTGTTAAACAATTTTTCTCGTAGTCAGGTGTTTGCTGGGACTACTACCACTTCAGAAGATCTGATATTGTTCCAAGTTTAAAAGTTCAACAGCAGATATGGACTAGAACACAGATGTAACATGATTCTTTTTTGATGAAATAATATAGGCTTTCGAATACAGCTGCACAAACTTTCAGATAAACTGGAGCTCTTCATTAGGACTTAAAAACTTACCAGTGATAGATGCAATTCTTTCATACCCACTTTTTGAAAGTCTGTGTCTGGAGTATAACCCTGGGAGAGCAAGCTCTATATCAAGTAAACAGATGCTAAAAATAAATATCAGCTGTGGAAAGTATTCAATCCTCAGACCGCCTGCTTTCTGTCTTAGTGTTATTCATTTGTTCAGACCTGTAGTACTCTGCTCTGACGTGCCTTATGTAGGAGATGTGGGAGGGGTTTAGGAGCTGGGGACACTTCTGTGTGCCAAGGTATCCTACCTCCTGTAGCACACAACAGTTTGTGTTGGGGATTGGTATAATGGTTAATTAAGATGTTTACGCCACAAGCACTAGTTACAGTGTTTGAGTCTCACCTTTGAAAGGGAAATTGGGTAGGTTTCAAATGGCCACAAGGTCAGCTAGCCTAGTACTTGCCTACGAATCTATTATTATTGTCTGTCTGTTCAGCCAGAAATCTACTTATAGGTCTTGGATTATGGAAAGTACCCTTACTTTTTTTATGAAATTCTACACAGGGAGTTTCTTTTTTTATTGCCCCTTTGAACAAGCCATTGTTTGTGTTTCTGTTATATGATCAGCAACTGTCCAAACTACAGTTAGCCAGCTCTGAAGCCAGGTGCCTATGGACAATAAAAGTATATTTTATATTTTTTATATATTTTATATATATATATATATATATATATATATATATATATATATATATATATATATATATATATAATTTATTTATTTGCCATTGGTTTACCAGGAAAGTTCATTGAACCAAAAATGAGCCCATTTTCAATGGAGGCCTGGGGAGAAAAGCTCCTAGTGTAGGTTAACAATACAAATCACACTTTTACAATACAAGTCCATCAGTTTGTAATTTATACATAGTTCATTAATAAAAATCAAAAGTAGTTTGTCACTTATACATAGTTTAAAGTATGAAAACAACAAGTACAGAGTATTGTGAGGACATAACAATAATGACAGGACATGAAATAGTAAAAGCATATTGTGTGCTTTAATACAGCATAATTAGGTAATAACTGAGAGCAGGTGTCAAGGAGGATAGACCTTGCAATTCCAGTTATTTGAGGTGAGTAAGAGGCAATAGAGGAAGAAGTGAATATATATAGTGGAAATGTGTGTTAGGATGGAGGTAGGATGATGGAGAGTAGGGATGCAGTGGATACACACACACACACACACACACACACACACACACATATATATATATATATATATATATATATATATATATATATATATATATATATATTCTTCTTTTCTTGCAATCTACTCCTTTTCCTTCACTAGGTCTTCATACTATATTCTGTCACCTACCTTCCATGCATTCTGTTTGCCTTCTGATTTTCTTTATAGCTGCAGGATGTCAGTAAGTATTTTAACATATTTTACCGAGTACTTCTGCTACGTAGAACTAAGTGGATAATGCTAAACATACTACTTAAATCAACATGAAGTACTAAACAACAGGAAAGATAATTAAATATTTCTTTCAACATTTGGTTTAAAACCAAGTTTACACTACAGTGGATACAGAGCATGGTATATTGAATACTAGGGTGACTACCAGCAAATACTTATTAACATTATTACATTGACTTATATAAATTATGTACAATATTTAAATTGATTGATAGAATAATGGTGTGCAATTATTTAGCAGTGGAAAGAAATACTAAAGGGAACTAGATCACAAGTTTAACACACAACTTTTATTGAATAGACATTGATTGTTGTTTCAGCTGAACATTTGAATATTTAGTGATATTTAAATTCTACAAGACCATTGTGAGGTGGGGAATCCTAACTGGTCAGGTGCATTTGACTTTTCCATCTAAGTTATAAATGGAATTTTGGCCTGGACTCAGCTCTTGAGGGATTGGTTCTAACATACTCTTGAAGGCTATCCCATAATTTGGGACCAATAAAGGAAAAGGCATAATTAGATGTATTTAATGAAGCTGTTGATCAATGTAGCATAGGTGACTTATTTACTCAGGAAGACAGAGTGCGTTTAGAAGTTGAGGATGCTCATTTAAAAGACAGCTGGGAATGAAGGAACTGCTCAAGCTGTTGTATAGAAATGGTACAACATAAGTGATTGGTCCTTTCATGCGCAAGATTCTAGCTTACATGTGGTGGGGAAAGGCAGTGATGTTATTATTGTAGGGTAAGGCAGTGATGTTATTATTGTAGGGTAAGGCAGTGATGTTATAATTGTAGGGTAAGGCAGTGATGTTATAATTGTAGGGTAAGGCAGTGATGTTATAATTGTAGGGTAAGGCAGTGATGTTATTATAGTGATGTTATTATTGTAGGGTAAGGCAGTGATGTTATTATTGTAGGGTAAGGCAGTGATGTTATTATTGTAGGGTAAGGCAGTGATGTTATAATTGTAGGGTAAGGCAGTGATGTTATTATTGTAGGGTAAGGCAGTGATGTTATTATTGTAGGGTAAGGCAGTGATGTTATAATTGTAGGGTAAGGCAGTGATGTTATTACTGTAGGGTAAGGCAGTGATGTTATAATTGTAGGGTAAGGCAGTGATGTTATAATTGTAGGGTAAGGCAGTGATGTTATTATAGTGATGTTATTATTGTAGGGTAAGGCAGTGATGTTATTATTGTAGGGTAAGGCAGTGATGTTATTATTGTAGGGTAAGGCAGTGATGTTATAATTGTAGGGTAAGGCAGTGATGTTATTATTGTAGGGTAAGGCAGTGATGTTATAATTGTAGGGTAAGGCAGTGATGTTATTATTGTAGGGTAAGGCAGTGATGTTATTATTGTAGGGTAAGGCAGTGATGTTATTATTGTAGGGTAAGGCAGTGATGCTTGGATTGCAGGATAGGAGGAAGAATCTGCATGTGTAACTGGTCAAAGTCTGGAGTTTGCTTAGATTATGTTTGGATGAGTATCCAAGCATGGACAGAGCATACTCTAATTGAGGGCTAAAGAATGCCTTTCAATTGCTAGCTCTACCTCTGTGACGTAGGAAACTTGAAATGTGTTGATATACATTATTAATTATAGATTTAAACTCTTTGATGTATCTGTGCATTGTTCAAGAAGCATATAAAATTATTCCTGTATATCTGAAAGATATTAAGGGTTGTATGATGATTTGTTCAAAGTAACTAGGGGATTGGGCTGAGTATAGTTTTTAGCTTCATTTGGATACCAAACCACATTAGCTCTGATTTGATGCAGTGTAGTACAAACTGTTTTTACTTTAGTGTTTAACAGAGTCCATTAATATATTTGCATATTGTTTTTGATGGTACCAAACAACACTGATGATGATCTGTGGACCATAATATCATCATCATAAAGGAAAATTTTATTGTAGAATTGTGCAAGGAAAGTGTAATGAGGGTAGATAGATGAGTCCCAAGCACAGGTCCCCTGAGGTATATATATATATATATATATATATATCTATATATATATATATATATATATATATATATATATATATATATATATACACACACACACACACACACACACACACACACACACACACACACACACACACACACACACACACTCAGCACATAGGCATGTCTGAGTGTGTCTGTGTGCACGCACATAGACACACTCAGGCATGCCTATGTCTGAGTGTGTCTGAGTGTGTCTGTGTGCACGCACACATTGGTACATCCCTTATTATATTATGACAAACCAGTTACTGAGGCCTGTGTATCTGGTGGCAGTAGCATGCCACATAAAATAGCACTGCATTTTGCACTGTTCACAAAACAGTTTGTAGCAATTCTATCTGCTAAAGTCAGACTAGCACAGAAATTACCATAATGATACAGTACGATTATTTCATTTAAATGATAAAGGCTGATTTCAAAATTTGAAATTTGCAAATCTCAAAGCCCAATAAAGCACCCATGTGAATTTTCAGTTATTTAGTAACGGTAAAGTGTCACTTTTCTTAGATTGCATAATACGAATGTGATGCAGTAAGCAGCAGCTCGCTTTGAAGGTAGGAGACTGTCCTCTGAGTTTATGTAATGATTTGCAATGATGTCACTTTATACACTAAAATAGCAGTACTTACATCCATTCCATCCTGCATCACTTGTATCTGACATTACAGGATGATGACACTCTGCTTTTTGGTACCATACAATTTTGGAGGATTGCTGTGAGCTATTCAAAAAGTATTGTATGTTCTGTAAAAACTTCAGATGATGGAATAACTAGAGATGGACTAAAGCACAACAAACTTCTACCAACAAAAGTTATATCTGCAAGAGTGGATTTACAATACACTTACTTGGATCAGCAACATATCTATCTATCCATCTATCTATCAATGTAGCAATCTATCTATCTATCTGCCTATCTATCATCTTAAACATTAAAATCCAAGTGAATCAGTTATACCACAGCCGATAGACTAATGATTTAATTATTTAATTATTCAAAAGACAAAAGCCAGTTAAGTGTTAGCATTTGTTTTTCACATGCTGCTACAACATGTAACAAGTCTGAAGCCAAGTTCTACAAAGAAGTGTTTACTTTATGCCTGACCTTGTCTTATAATACTAAAAGAAAGCAGAACATGTTTTTTGCCTGTTTCTGATGGTATTATTCTATTACCTGAAACATTTAAATTACATTGTAGTCAAGCTAAATCAAAATATTGTATTATTGTGTAACTTGTTTCTGTCAGTGATCTCATTTCAGGAATTACTATATTTAAATATTAGTAGTAACATTTTGATGGGAGAAATAGACATTGTTTAGGTTCATTTGAGCATAACAGCTGTTTTTGTATAACTAAAAGGAATTTATTGCTTTTTCACCTCACACCTCTTAATCTTTAAGTAGGCTATGAAAACTAGATAATAATGTGAGAGGTTCTACAATAAATATTTTTCACTAATATGATTATTTCCCATTTCGAAGGATATAGGAACTTATATATATATATATATATATATATATATATATATATAATTAAAACAATAACTTTTTTAATTGATTCTTTGTTATCGTAAGGATCTCATAATTGCTTTTTGATATTATTTAATATGTTGAAGTGGGCATTCTGTTAGCAGACAGTAATGGACCACTACATTTGAGGGTGAAATAAGTCTTCAAATGGCATCTTATGAGGCTGGCATTTTGAATATTCACATTAAATCAACATGCATTAATATGGCATGGCTTTTTAAAGGACCAGAGTGGAGAAATAAATGTGGCCCATTCTGTGACTCAATAACTGGGCTAGTGATCTTACGATGCTACATAGGGTACTGTCTGTACTCTTCTTTCAAACCCTACTGTACTAGAAATGACACCACTGCCAGATGCCAGTACAAGGCTTTTACTGTTGTGTCTGATGCTTTATTTAAGATCAGTAACATTTACAAGTTACTGGAAAGGTTAAATGTATGATTTTGTTATGAATAATTTATCATTGCCCAATATTGACCTTTGTAAGAATCTTTGAAATTCTGATTAAAGGGAAATGGTTCACCCTGGTGTATATTTGTAATTGATTAGTTTTGTTCTACAGCATGCCTGGCATTTTGACTAATTAAAAAGCACATTTGTGAAGTGTTGTGCTCTTTAATTGGTGAAGACAGCGGGTGGGCTCTAAACCAAAATTCATCATTCACTGAGTACTATGCATAAGCAGCAGGGGTTGACAGTGACTTTTCTTTCAACTTAAAACAGTTAACAAACACATGTTCATGGTATAAATGTGTATGCTGGAATATAAACCATGCTGATAAACAAGTTTGTTATAGTCAGGAGAACTGCAACTTGAAACATTGATTACATACAGAAATCCTTACCAAGTGCCAGAAGAAACATTTGAATAAAATTCAAATATGGCTACAAAGTGTTAAATATCAAGCTTCCGAATAAGTTACATAATATTCTTGTTGAATGCTACATATCACATAATAGAACCATGCCAAGTTCTTTAATGACATATATAATACCAGAAATGTATATTTTATCATACTATTTTTTCATGGATATTTACTACAGTTTGTGCTTATGGACATTAGATATATATATATATATATATATATATATATATATATATATATACATTAACATTTTGTCCATTTGTTCTTCACGCTCGCTACTGTTATACTTTCCACTGTTTCCAAAGACAGTCTATTCTTGATCTGATGTCCTTTAAATGAGGAAATCCTTAAATGCATCACTTGACTCCAAAATGCACTTATTTGCATTTATACCCTTTTGCTCTACTCCTCAGCAACACGTGCCCGACAAGTCTAGGTTACCTGTGGATTTCAGTCACTGCTATTTATTTCACTGCACACAGCATAATATTCATAGCACTGCTGCTTTTGTTGACTCGTTTCTTCTTCATGCCATCTACTGTAACTGAGTCCTGGTTTTGTAGCTTCTGAAGTTTGCAGAACCAGCTATAGAAATGTTATAGTTGCTATGCAATCCAACTTCAAAAAGGAAAATGTAACAGAATGAAGAATAATGCAACTTGAAGAGATCATTGCAGGATGGAAGAAAAGTGGGAAAGAGATTTATGAAGTACTCAGGATATGGGGCAAATGTATGGCACATACCTTTGGTGTGGCAATTAGTATGGTGGTCTGCAGGTGAAAGGAGGAGGTACAGGGAGAAGATGAGAGTCATTAGTGGTGGATGATTGACCACTCAAGCAAGAAAGGGCAGAATAAGACAGGACATGAGAAGACAACTGCAGGCCAGAAACCTGATAGGGAAAGGTGGCAGATTGGGCAGAGGAGAACCAACAAGTTAAAGATGCATTGTAAGATGAAGAAAGAAAGAAAGCAGGAGGTGCAACCAGAAAATGGGTGATGAGGAGAGGGGAGTTACAGTGGGAGAACAGCAGCACACAGTGATAACAAGTGAGGATGTGAAGATACAGAACATGGTTGTTATGCAGAAGTCAAATCCATAAGGAGAACAGGAGAGAAGTGGGCAAGGACAGGCACTCAGTCAGATGAGAGTTGCAGAGGGTAAAAAGAATAGCAAAGTGGAAAGGCTTGTAGGAGTAATATCGGAAGCATAAGAAAAGTATCAATGCATCATGGTGTGGGGGGGGGGAGAACTGTAGAAGTGGAGGAGGAACATAGAATACAATATGTGTGGACGCATGGGGTGAGAAGGGATGAAACTGTAGAAGTGCAGGAGGAACATAGAATATAATATGTGTGGATGGACGCATGGGGTGAGAAGGGGTGAAACTGTAGAAGTGGAGGAGGAACATAGAATACAATATGTGTGGACACATGGGGTGAGAAGGGATGAAACTGTAGAAGTGGAGGAGGAACATAGAATACAATATGTGTGGACACATAGGGTGAGAAGGGATGAAACTGTAGAAGTGGAGGAGGAACATAGAATACAATATGTGTGGATGCATGGGGTGAGAAGGGATGAAACTGTAGAAGTGGAGGAGGAACATAGAATGCAATGTGTGTGGACGCATGGGGTGAGAAGGGATGAAACTGTAGAAGTGGAGGAGGAACATAGAATACAATATGTGTGGATGCATGGGGTGAGAAGGGATGAAACTGTAGAAGTGGAGGAGGAACATAGAATACAATATGTGTGGATGCAATTGGTGAGAAGGGATGAAACTGTAGAAGTGGAGGAGGAACATAGAATACAATATGTGTGGATGCATGGGGTGAGAATGGATGAAACTGTAGAAGTGGAGGAGGAACATAGAATACAATATGTGTGAACGCGTGGGGTGAGAAGGGATGAAACTGTAGAAGTGGAGGAGGAACATAGAATACAATATGTGTGGATGCGTGGGGTGAGATAGGATAAAACTGTAGAAGTGGAGGAGGAACATAGAATACAGAGTGGTGCTAGCAGCAGAGAACTGAGAAAAGCGACTACTTTCCTGATCTAAGTATGTTTTTGCTGTTTTTACCTGAGAGACCTTCCTTTTCTTACTTTGAACAAGTTTAAACTGCTTTATTACCTGTTTTTTGCATTGTACATTATCTGCACTTAGTTACATTTGGTCGAAAGTTTGTTGTTAAATTTAACTGTTCAGGGTACCCACTAAAGTGAGGTAGCCTATGTAAGTGATTTATTACTGTTTTTCCTGCATTTCTGTGTACTTTCTAACATAAAAAACAAAACAAAAAAAAAATCCTTGTTTTCCCGCCTTTCTCGACTAGTTTAGACCAGTATACAGGCTTTGCTGTATTCTGGACTGTGGTGTAGTTCCTGTGTTGCCCATTGCCTTACTTGGATAGAAGGAAGTTTCTTTGCTCACCAGTGGGGGTGGGGAGCCTTGAGCAGCCTATCTGTCCCTGAAGGAGTGACCTCAGCACAAGAGCTTGTAGCAATTGGTCGTTTTGGACCATTTCCAGCTTTTTTGAAGTTCCCTGTTTAAAATCCGCCCCTGAGCGTTTTTTCTGGCTATACTACTCAGAAACAGCTCCTCGTGGTCCTGCAGAGTGGTGCTAGCAGAAGAGAACTGAGAAAAGCGACTACTTTCCTGATCTTAGTTTTTTTTTATGTTTTTACCTGAGAGACCGTCCTTTTCTTACTTTGAACAAGTCTAAACTGCTTTATTACCTGTTTTTTGCATTGTACATTAACTGCACTTAAAGTTACATTTGGTCGAAAGTTTGTTGTTAAATTTAACTGTTGAGGCTACCCACTAAAGTGAGCTAGCCTGTGTAAGTGATTTATTACTGTTCTTCCTGCATTTCTGTGTACTTTCTAACCTAAAAAACAAACAAAAAAAAATATCCTTGTTTTCCCACCTTTCTTGACTAGTTTAGACCAGTATACAGGCTTTGCTGTATTCTGGACTGTGGTGTAGTTCTTGTATTGTCCATTGCCTTCATTGGATAGAAGAAAGTTTATTTGCTCACCAGTGGGAGTGGGGAGCCTTGAGCAGCCTATCTGTCCCTGAAGGAGTGACTTCAGCACAAGAGCTTGTAGTAATTGGTTGTTTTGGACCATTTCCAGCACTTTTGAAGTTGCCTGTTTAAAATCCACCCTTGAGCATTTTTTTCTGGCTATACTAATCAGAAACAGCTCCTCGTGGTCCTGCAGAGTGGTGCTAGCAGCAGAGAACTGAGAAAAGCGACTACTTTCCTGATCTAAGTATTTTTTGCTGTTTTTACCTGAGAGACCTTCCTTTTCTTACTTTGAACAAGTTTAAACTGCTTTATTACCTGTTTTTTGCATTGTATATTATCTGCACTTAAAGTTACATTTGGTCGGAAGTTTGTTGTTAAATTTAGCTGTTGAGCTAGCCTGTGTAAGTGATTTATTACTGTTTTTCCTGCATTTCTGTGTACTTTCTAACCTAAAAAACAAAAAAAAACAATAAAATATCCTTGTTTTCCCGCCTTTCTCGACTAGTTTAGACCAGTATACAGGCTTTGCTGTATTCTGGACTGTGGTGTAGTTCCTGTGTTGTCCATTGCCTTACTTGGATAGAAGGAAGTTTCTTTGCTCACCAGTGGGAGTGGGGAGCCTTGAGCAGCCTATCTGTCCCTGAAGGAGTGACTTCAGCACAAGAGTTTGTAGTAATTGGTCGTTTTGGACCATTTCCAGCTCTTTTGAAGTTCCCTGTTTAAAATCCGCATTTGCGCGGCTTTGCATGTTTGTGCGCATAGCGCAGCACCAGTTAAACAGGCTTAAACTATTCCTGGCTCCGCCAAGTCTGCACTTCAATTTTTCCCTTAAGAAAGCTCTACTTTCAACAAATCAGTCTATTCACTTTATCATAAGCCTAGCACTTGCTCCTAAAACCTTTCTTTTAAGTGAAGCACCCTTAAACTAACGTAAGCACTACATCCACCTACAACCTGTGCTAATACCCACTTCCCTTCAAAGTCCTCTCTCTGACCCAGTTACACATCACCCCCTTATACTATTCTGGCATGTCGAGTGGTATATTACTGACGTCCTCTCCAGTTCAGCTGGTTAATCTGGGAATCCTGAGACAATGTTACAATTGTCTCATGTACACAGACAACCCTCTCCTCCTCCCAACAAACACAAACACATGTGAGAGATGTAACTATACAGCCAAACTGGAGGCTGAACTCTCTCAACACAGGACTAGCAAGACCAGACAGGAGGAGAGGGTAACCACACACACAACAAACCCAGTCTCACATAAACCAACCACAACTGCAAACCAAACACATAATAACACAAAGACATACTCGGAGGCTCTAATAAAAAACTTACTGAAACAACAGAGGCTCCCAAAGCAGACATCCAAGAAAACACCACCTCAAAACTCTGCACATGCAACACATAGTACACAAAATTAGTGTGCCAAACAATCACAGCCCTTAAGGTGAAACACCATGCCTGATACACTAGTAATAGGTGACTCTATAGTCAGGCACACTGATGTCCTGCTTACCAGGCTGAACAAAGAGAGGGTAAAAGTGAGCTGCCTGTTGGGAGCTAGGATCCGCCATATAACACAAGCACTCAGATCACTCCAGAGCAAGTACAAATATGACTCCATCATTGTCCATGCTGGTGTGAATGACCTGAGATGTACCTCCTTGGACTACATGAAAAGAGACATAGAGGAGCTCTCTGATTATGTAGCCCATGCCTGTATGACCCTGACCCTGAGCAGCATCTTGCCCTCACCAAGAATGATGCCACAATACAAAGACAAGATGATCAGCTTTAAAAATTGGCTCAATTACTGGTGTCATTCTAGGGGGATCCAATGTCTGTCTGCTTGTATGACATGCTGGACAAGCCACGCTGCTTCGCAAGGGACGGCTTGCACCTGTCGCCACTGGGCTTCCGGATATTGGCTAAGGCTCTTGCCACCCCCATAGTGCCTTTTTTAGGCAAGGCTCAAAAGACAAACCCACCACCTTAGAAAACAATAAAGGAAAAAAACTAAGGGTAATGCTGCTCAACACCAGAAGTCTAAATCTCAAGATGCAGGCTCTCGAAGCAATCCTCAGTATGGAGAGCATCGATGTCTGTGCAGTAACTGAAACCTGGTTCAAGGCTCCTGAGAGCACCCCAGCCCTACCAGGTTATACCTCATATCATGCATTTCGGCCCCAAAACCTGGGCCGAACCACAAAAGGAGGGGGAGTGTCCATATTCATTAAAGACACCCACACCTCCAGGTTAGTGGCAACGCACGAAGCATCGGAGACCATCCATGTGCAACTAACCGTAGGCAAAACTGCTATACAACTTGTAGCATGCTACAGACCACTCTCGCAATCTCAGGAACTCCATTCAGCCTTCCTGAAGACACTGGAGGATACGAATGTCTCACCAAATACCATCATATTGGGAGACTTCAACTACCCAAACATAGACTGGGTGCATTACTCAAACCCCAACACCCTAGCCCAAAGGTTCCTGGAATTCATCAACTCAAATGCGATGGAACAACTAGTCACCTCCCCCACAAGGGGAAATAATATACTTGACCTGATCATCACAAACATGGGGACAAAAAGCTCAACACTGGAAGTATACCCCTCACTAGTGAGATCAGACCATAAACTAATAACCCTAGATATTCATATCCCACCTCCACCCCAGCACAAAAGACCACAGTGAGAAACTTCTCAAAAGCCGACTTTACACTCCTTAGGACTGAAATGGTATCCTTCAAGCCCCCTGGGCCAGTGGAAACCACATCCCACACTGCTGAATCCTTCACAAATGCTTTCTATGGGCATCTCCAAGAATGCATGGATCATGCAATCCCAAATAAAACCAAGACCCTTTCCACCAAAGGCAGGCATCCTATCTGGTGGACCCCAGCCATAAACAAACTTTATAACAAGAGAAGGAAGCTACTGCAAGACAGAGCAAAATCCCATAAAGGGAAGGCATCCCTGATCAGCACTAGCAAAAAACTACGTTCACTAATAAAATCATCAAAGGCCAACTTCAAGAGAAAAATCACTAAGGACACTAAAGATAATCACAAGGCCTTCTTCAGTTATGTTAGAAACCTGGGCGGAAACCCTCAGATATGCGCAGAGTTAGTTCATAACGGCAAAAAATACACTGAACCCACAGATATTGCCAACATACTGGCAGACAGGTTCAGTGCAAATTTCTTCCCTCCCTCTCCCCCAAAAGGCGAAATAAATATCTCAGCTGAATGCAACCTCCCTGAAATCACAGATGTCCAGGTGATAGCTGCCCTCAGCAAAGCTAAAAATACAGCATCCATGGGACCTGACGGTGTCCTGGGTTGCATGCTACGTGAACTCCTAGAGGAGCTAAACCCGCACATAAGAACACTGTTTAATCTTAGCCTTGCTACAGGATACGTCCCTGAACACTGGAGTACAGCTACAGTGGTCCCACTCCACAAAGGTGGTACCTCTACAGACCCTGGAAACTACCGCCCCATAAGCTTGACCAGCCTGGTCTGCAAAGCTATGGAAAGGATCATTATGGAACTCATAAACAAAGACATCGGGGACCTACAGACAATTGACCCTACCCAGTTTGGCTTTGTAAAAGGCAGATCCTATCTTTTAAACCTGGTGGACTTTTTTGAAACAGTCACTAGAGCCATCGATGAAGGCAAAGCAGTTCATACAACCTACCTGGATCTGGCAAAAGCCTTCGACACAATACCCCACTCAGGCATCATAGACAAGCTCAACAGCTTAAATATAAACCCGTTTGTCACAAAATGGGTTGCAAACTGGCTAAAGGACAGAACCCACAAAGTCAGAATAGCTGGAGCTATGTCGGACTCTAAGCCAGTCACAAGTGGAGTCCCACAGGGCTCTGTCTTGGGACCCCTCTTGTTCGGCATTTATTTCTCAGATGTGCAGGCAAACATAGGGGGATTGTGGCTGACAAAGTTCGCAGACGACTGCAAACTAGGCGCCATAGTCGACACACCAGCTGACACATGCATCCTCCAGAAGGGCCTCACAGAAACAAATGACTGGTGCCAGAGTCATGGCCTTAAACTAAATGCCAAAAAATGTATAGTCATCCCCTTTGGAAAAAACAAAGTACCCACAAATGACCACATAGGTGGTAATCCATTAAGTACGGAAAAAGTAATCAGAGACCTGGGGACCCAAGTTGACAGTGACCTCTCATTTGACACCCACGTCGCCAAAGTGGTTAGCAAGACCTTCTACCTTGCCCACCTTATCATGAAGGGATTCACATCCAGATCAAAGGATGTCATTGTACCCTTATATTCCTCCCTTATCAGGCCTATGATTGAGTACAATGCCCCATTTGTTATGTACCTCACCCGGCCCCTGCAGCAGCTGGAGAGACCCCAAAGGTACCTTACCAAGAGGATCAAGGGTCTCCAGCATATGTCATATGCTGCCAGACTGAAAAAGCTCCAGCTCTATTCAGTAGCATACCGCCTGCTCAGAGGTGATCTGTGCCTTACGTACAAGGCCATGTCCAATTCAGAATTAATGGACATGCTCCACATCAAAAAATCCAAATCCATCAGAGCCACGAGAGCTAAATATCTAAACCTCAGCACAAATATGAATAGGACATGCTGGAGGGACAGATTCATAACCCAGAGGCTTCCCGCACTCTAGAACAGGATACCTGCCCATGTTAGGCAGAGCCCCTCAATGACTCTCTTCAAGAGAAATCTGGACGAATGGATGGGTGATCGTAGGTTTACCATGGGGGTCATCTCTGTGTCATTGCTAGATAGAGGCACAGTAAACTAAATTTAATTTAAATTGCACACTTTTGTATCATTACATGGGGTGGTGAAAGCCACATACACTTTGGCTAGGCTTATAAATGCCCTAGAGAAGATAGCCTAGTACTATACTATGAAACTATGAATATGTGTGGACGCATGGGGTGAGAAGGAATGAAACTGTAGAAGTGGAGGAGGAACATAGAATATGATATGTGTGGATGCATGGGGTGAGAAGGGATGAAACTGTAGAAGTGGAGGAGGAACATAGAATACAATATGTGTGGATGCATGGGGTGAGAAGGGATGAAACTGTAGAAGTGGAGGAGGAACATAGAATACAATATGTGTGGACGTATGGGGTGAGAAGGGATGAAACTGTAGAAGTGGAGGAGGAACATAGAATACAATATGTGTGGATGCATGGGGTGAGAAGGGATGAAACTGTAGAAGTGGAGTAGGAACATAGAATACAATATGTGTGGACACGTGGGGTGAGAAGTGATCAAACTGTAGAAGTGGAGGAGGAACATAGAATACAATATGTGTGGACGCATGGGGTGAGAAGGGATGAAACTGTAGAAGTGGAGGAGGAACATAGAATACAATATGTGTGGACACATGGGGTGAGAAGGGATGAAACTGTAGAAGTGGAGGAGGAACATAGAATACAATATGTGTGGACGCATGGGGTGAGAAGGAATGAAACTGTAGAAGTGGAGGAGGAACACAGAATACAATATGTGTGGATGAGTGGGGTGAGAAGGGATGAAACTGTAGAAGTGGAGGAGGAACATAGAATACAATATGTGTAGACGCATGGGGTGAGAAGGAATGAAACTGTAGAAGTGGAGGAGGAACATAGAATACAATATGTGTGGACATGTGGGGTGAGAAGGGATGAAACTGTAGAAGTGGAAGAGGAACATAGAATACAATATGTGTGGATGCGTGGGGTGAGATCGGATAAAACTGTAGAAGTGGAGGAGGGACATAGAATACAATATGTGTGGACGCGTGGGGTGAGAAGGGATGAAACTGTAGAAGTGGAGGAGGAATATAGAATACAATATGTGTGGATGCGTGGGGTGAGAAGGGATGAAACTGTAGAAGTGGAGGAGGAATATAGAATACAATATGTGTGGATGCGTGGGGTGAGAAGGGATGAAACTGTAGAAGTGGAGGAGGAACATAGAATACAATATGTGTGGACACTTGGTGAGAAGGGATGAAACTGTAGAAGTGGAGGAGGAACATAGAATATAATATGTGTGGATGCATGGGGTGAGAAGGGATGAAACTGTAGAAGTGGAGGAGGAACATAGAATACAATATGTGTGGACACGTGGGGTGAGAAGGGATGAAACTGTAGAAGTGCAAGAGGAACATAGAATATAATATGTGTGGATGGACGCATGGGGTGAGAAGGGATGAAACTGTAGAAGTGGAGGAGGAACATAGAATACAATATGTGTGGATGCATGGGCTGAGATGGGATAAGACTGTAGAAGTGGAGGAGGAACATAGAATACAGTATGTGTGGATGCATGGGGTGAGAAGGAATGAAACTGTAGAAGTGGAGGAGGAACATAGAATACAATATGTGTGGACACGTGGGGTGAGAAGGGATGAAACTGTAGAAGTGGAGGAGGAACATAGAATACAATATGTGTGGATGCATGGGGTGAGAAGGGATGAAACTGTAGAAGTGGAGGAGGAACATAGAATACAATATGTGTGGATTCGTGGTGCATGAAATAAAAGACTAGAGAGCAAGTGTGAGAGCAGAGAAGTGGATGTTTAAAGTCTCGCCCATAAAGGAGTGTCATTGTGTTAGCAAGGGAAAAAGACACAAGCATAGAGTGGCCGTGGTCTTACAGCTTAGTCTTAGTAAACAAATGAGAAGAGGGATGCATGTTCCTGTGGATGCAGTGACCAAAGACCAGTCAGAGTTTAAAGTTAAGATGGCAGCCATCATGGCACTAGCTATGGCAAGGATGTGTCATGATAATGAGCTGTATGTAGCATTTTAAAAAGTGTTACCTGTGCCAGCATCATGTACATTGAGAAAGAGGAGAAAAATTGACTATGTTAACTTGCTGTGTACACAAACAAGGCAGGAGAGCTTGACAGATTTCGAACAATTTTAGTACAGATGGCAAAGAGACCTATGCTAGAGCAGTCTCCAGTTTAGGTCAGAAGTGATAGCATTGACTAGACTTTGGGGTGGAAAGGTACATCCCAAGGATGACATTTTTAAACTAAACTGGAATGATAAATGGCACAAAATGGTACATCTGAATGACTGCCCCCTTAAGCTTTGAAGGCGAAGACAGGATATGTCACATAAGTACTGGATCGAGGTGTATATTTATGCAGCAGACAAAAGTTAAAGAATAGATATGGTACATCACAGAGGAACAAGCAGTGGTGACTTGGATAGATTTGTAGTACTTTTTGCATAATACAAGTCGAATGGTTAGACAAACAGAAGATCTGCATGCACTGAAGAAAGGCTGGACATTATTTGCATCTTATAAACATGGGTTAAGGCATCAAGGGCAAAAGGAATAGGATATGGAAGGACCTGTATGCAAATTATTCAGGAATACCTGTCATGGAATAGTTGGAGAAGGAGTAGCAATCTACATAATGGAAGACATCAAATGTGCGTATAAAAAGGATGAGAAATACCACCATTTGAATGAGTCAAGGAAGAGGGCAGTGTCAGAAATAAGGACAAGTGACCTGGTAGCCAAGAACAGTAAGTTTTGAAAGGTTCAGTGTACCAGCCTCAAACCTTATCAAGAGAAGAGGTGAGAGAGAAGAGCTGATAACTGAGTCTGGCAATTGAGGAAGGTAAAGTCTCATTGGAATCAAAATGTGCAGGAGCAGAATAGGTTCATAGGTTCATAGGTAGGTACTAGGCTATCTGCCCAAAGGCATTTATAAGCCTAGCCAGAATGTATTGGCTTTCGCCACCCCCCTTAGATTAGTTCCCTGTGCCTCTGTCCAGCAGAGCCATTGAAGTGATCCCTGGGGTAAACTTTCTGTTTCCCATCCACTCGTCAATGTTTCTCTTGAAGAGGGTTAGCGAGGAGCTCTGCCTACTGTAGATTGGAATATTGTTCCAGAGCATGGGAAGTCTCGGGGACAGGAATATATCCCTCCAGCATGTCCTATTTATTGTTGTGGTGAGGTTTAGATCCCTGGAGCTTGTGGCTCGAGGGGATATGGTTTTCTTTAGGTGGAGCATGTCCATCAATTCTGGGTTGGACATGGCCTTGTATGTCAGGCAGAAATCACCTCTGAGTAGGTGGTATGCAACCGAGTACAGTTGGAGTTTCTTCAGTCGAGCTGAATAGGGCATCTGCTTGAGGCCAGTGATCCTCTTGGTGAGGTACTTCTGTGGTCTTTCCAGTTGTTGCAGGTGTCTTGTAAGGTACATCCTGAATGGGGCATTGTACTCTATGATGGGTGTAATGAGTGATGCGTAGAGGGGCCCAATGACCTCTTTCGATCTGGATGCAAACCCTTTTGTGATTAGGTGGGCCACATATTAGGATTTTCTAACCACTTTGGCAATGTCATTATCAAAGGCAAGGTTACTATCTACTTGGATCCCCAGATCCCTTATTACATCTTCCATATTTAGGAGGCTACCACCTATGTGGTAGTTTGTGGGTACTTTGTTTTTTCCAAAGGGGATGACTATGCACTTTTTGACATTTAGCTTGAGGCCATGGTTTTGACACCAGGTATCTGTCTCGGTGAGACCCTTTTGAAGGATGTCTGTGTCAGCCGGAGAGTCAATTATAGCCCCTAGTTTGCAGTCATCTGTGAACTTGGTCAGCCTTAGTCCTCCAGGTGCTTGCCTGTACCTCTGAGAAGTATATGCCAAACAGAAGGGGTCCTAGGACTGAGCCCTGGGGAATGCCACTTGTAACCGGTTTAGAGTCAGACCTAGCTTCTGCATCTCTTACCATGTGGGTTCTGTCCATTGGCAACCTATCTCGTGATGTAGGGGTTTATGTTTTGGCTGGTGAGCTTGTCTATAATACCTGAGTGGGGAATGGTGTTGAAGGCCTTTGCCAGGTCTAGATAGGTTGTGTGGACCACCTTTCCCTCATCTATAGCCTTGTTAACTGTCTCAAAAATGTCCACCAGGATTAGGAGGCATGATCTGCCCTTAACAAAGCCAAACTGGGTAGGGTCCAGTGTTTGGAGGTTCCCGATGTCTCTGTTAATGAGATCCATGATGATGCGCTCCATAGCTTTGCAGACCAAGCAAGTCAGGCTTATAGGACGATAGTTCCCAGTGTCCATTATGGCTCCACCTTTGTGGAGCGGAATAACCGTTGCTGTGCACCATTCTGTGGGCACATAGCCTGTGGAGAGGCTGAGTTTAAACAGTGTGTTTAGGTGAGGGGTTAGTTCATCTTTGAGCTTGTGTAGGACACAGCCTGGGACACCATCCAGTCCCATTGATGATGTGTTTTTGGCTTTGGAGAGGGGTGTTTTAACCTTAGTGTCTGTGATTTCAGGGCCACTACATTCTTCTGGTATAGTTTTGGGCCCTTTTGGAGGTGAGAGGGTGAAGTTTGCACTGAATCTGTCTGCCAGGATGTTGGCTATATCAGTCGGTTCAGTGAATTTTGTGCCATTCTGCACTAACTCTGAACAGATCTGAGAATTGCCACTTAGATTCTTGACATAGCTAAAGGATGCCTTGTGGTTATCTTTGGAGTCCATGGCAATTTTTCTTTCGAAGCTAGCCTTGGATGATTTTATGAGGGAATGTAGTTTCTTGCTGATACTGATCAGGGATGTCTTCCCTTCTTGGGATTTTACTCTTTTCTGTACTAGTTTCCTCCTTCTATTGTATAGATTGTTTATGGCAGGGGTGCACCAGACTGGTTTCCTTTTCTTGGAGGAGTGAGTCTTGGTTTGTTTGGGATAGCACGAGCCATGCATTCTTGTAGGTGCCCGTAGAGTGCATTAGTAAAGGATTTTGCAGCTTGGACAGCATTATCCTTTAGCATGGGGGCTTTGAAACTTCCCACCTCAGTCTTAAGTAACGTGAAGTTTGCTTTTGAAAAGTTTTTCATGGTGGTTTCTTTGACTGGGGGTGGTGGCAGAAGGTGGATATCCAGAGTGATTCATTTATGGTCAGATCTAACTAGCGAGGGGTTGATCTCTGGTGTGGAACACCGGTCGCCCAAGTTGGTGATGACCAGGTCCAATATGATGTCATCTCTGG
The DNA here is from genome assembly GCF_019279795.1 of Protopterus annectens. NCBI lineage: Eukaryota > Metazoa > Chordata > Ceratodontiformes > Protopteridae > Protopterus > Protopterus annectens. The sequence goes on from NC_056725.1 coordinate 53,474,317, forward strand.
TGGGGGTGTTGACCAGTTGATCCAGGGCTTTTGAGTTTATAAATTGTAGGAAATGTTGGGCAAGGGAGTTTGTACTTAAGTATTTCTCCCAGTTAATGTTTGGGTAATTGAAATCACCCAATATCAGGGTGTTTGGTAGGACCTTTATGTTTCCCATTGTTTCCCGGAATGCGGAGTGGGGGTCCTGGGACATGGTGGGTGATGTGTAGCAAGCTATAATTTGAATAGCAGTTTTGCCCATTGTTAGTTGCACGTGGATGATCTCTGAAGCATCGTGCTGTGCCACTAACCTGGAGGTGTGGGTATCCTTGATGAATATGGATCGCCCCGCCTTTTGTATTTCAATCCGGGTTCTGTGGCCAAAATGTATGGTATGAGTTGTAGCCTGGTAGTGCTGGGGTGCTCTCTGAAGCCATTAGCCAGGTTTCTGTTACTGCACATATATATCGATTTTCTCCATACTGAGGAGTGCCTCAGGCGTGCATTTTGAGGTTTAGACTTCTGGCATTGAGTAGCATTACCCGCAGTTTTTTGTTACTTGTGCTATTTACAGTGGTGGGTTTGTCTTTTGAGCCTTGCCTAAGAAAAGGCACTATGGGGGTGGCAAAAGCCGTGGCCAGTATTCGAAAGCCTAAGGGTGACAGGTGCAAGCCATCTCTAGCGAAGCAGCATGGCTTGTCGAGCATCTCATCCCAGGCTGACAGACACTGGATCCCCTTTGAATGACACCAGAAGCTTAGCCAGTTGTTGAAATTGATAATTTTTTCTCTATACCATGGTATCATTCTTGGTGAAGGCAGGATGCTACTCAGGGTCAGGGTCATACCGGCCTGGGCTACGTGATCAGAAAGCTCCTCCATGTCTCTTTTCATGTAGTCCAGGGAGGTGCGGCTCAGGTCATTCACACCAACATGGACAATGACAGAGTCATATTTGTACTTGTTCTGGAGTGGCTTGAGTGCTTGTGTTATGTGGCAGATCCTGGCACCTGACAGGCATCTAACAGTAACCTTCTCCTTGTTCAGCCTAGTGAGTGGGACGTCAGTGTGCCTGACTATAGAGTCACCTATTACTAGTGTGTTGGGTATGTTATTTTGCCTTAAGGGCTGTGATTGCATGGCACACTGGTTTTGTGAAGTATGTGTTTCATGATTTGTGTTGAAGGGTGGAGGTTGCTTGGATGTCTGCTTTGGAGGTCTCTATTGCTTTTGCAGATTTTTATTTAGAGCCTCCGAGTATGTTTTTGTGTATTTATGTGTGTTTTTTGCTGTTGCTGGTTTCATAGGTCTATGTGAAACTGGTGGGGTGATGCAAGTAATTCCCTTCTCCGCTTGACTGCCTGGTCCAGTCTTTGGTTGAGAGAGCTTATTCTCTAGTTGGCTGTATAATTGCATCTCTCGCATGTATTAGTGTTTGGTGGAAGGAGGAAAGGGTTGTCTGTGTACATGAGGCAATTGTAACATTGCCTCAAAATGCCCAGATTCACCAGTTGGACCGGAGAGTATACCTGAAACTGCTCTTTGGACATGCCTGGATAGGTACAGTGAACTGTTTTACTGATTGGCTGCTAAGGTCGAATAGACAGCCTTGTCCTTCTCTACAGTATAGGGGGGTTTAGTGCTAAGGTTTATTAGTGCTTGCTATGAGTTTTGAGCAAATTTCGGGATGAAAAGTGAATGGTTTGAGAGCTTATGCTGAACGTTTGTCTAGTTCCAAGGGAAAAATTGAAGAGTAGACTTTGTGGAGCCGGTAATAGTTATACCCTAGCAAACCAGTGTTGCCCGGCACTCAAAACCACACAAATGCGGCTTTTATAATGACAGACTTCAGTCTCCATGGTTGACAGAGAGAGGCAGTGAGAGAGAGAGAGACAGGGAGTAGGAAATAATAAAGGTCTCCGACCATGAGGGAGTTATCTAGCTAATGAAAGGTAATATCATTTATAATAGAAGGAACAGAATTCTGGATATGATCCAACACAAAGGGAAGAGGCATGGATGTTGACAATGGTAGCTAGTGACCATTATGGGTCTGAGGAGGGTAAAAAGAAAAAGATAAGGGGAGGTAGAATTTGAGGGAGTAGACTAAACTGCTTGTCTTTCACTACAGAGGATTAAAGTTGTGAGCTGCTAGTGAGCTACTTCATTTAGTATACGGTTGGCTTCACTCTGCCTCCATTTGCCTACTGTGTGACTCTGAGCAGGTCACTTAACCAGACAGAACACCAAGGTCACCTCTGAGAAGGGTCATTTGTGGGCTTATGTGGCTGATATCATAGGAAAGGCAAAGAATGAGAAATCCATGAAGGCACTGAAAGCAGGATTTGGGAAAAGGTAAGCTATAGCAAAAAGTTTGGGATGGAGTACTTAATGCTATGTACAAAGGTTTGAGAAAGAAACAATTGGCAAATAGAAGAAAGTCAATGGGCTACATTGAAATGTGAGACCAACAGTTATAACAGGGCTTACTGGATGTGGAAGGGTTGGGGTGGAGAATGCACATCAGAAGATGTTTCACAGTGAACCAGAAGTGGAGAGGTTAGCAAAGAAGCAAGACAAAAATGAACTGTCAAGAGGAAGCAGGAAGGGAAACAAGCAAATTTTAGATAGTTAACAAAGAAGGAATATAGAGACAGACGTAGCCAAGCTGAACAAAGAAGGAATAGACGTCACAATACAGTTGGGAAATAGTGGTAATGGAATGAATATTTTGCTTCAAGGTTCATAAAAGAAATCAAATAGAGAGTGCCATAGTGTTAGGAAGCTAGGACATAGTGGGTAAGCATTAGACAGATACCAGGATTGACAGGGAGAAGGTATGGAGAAGGAACTGTTTACCTGTAAATTATAAGGTCCCAATTTACTAGCTCCCACAGTTCACAGAAGTCTGCCCAGTGTGAATAGAGACCCCTTGATGGAGATCTCTTAGGTTTATCGGTTCATAGGTTCATATGTAGGTACTAGGCTATCTGCCCGAAGGCATTTATAGGCCTAGCCAGAATGTGTTGGCTTTTGCCACCTTCTTAGATTAGTTCCCGCCTCTGTCCAGCAGAGCCACTGAAGTGATCCCCGAGGTAAACTTTCTGTTTCCCATCCACTCGCCAAGATTTCTTTTGAAGAGTGTTAGCGAGGAGCTCTGCCTGATGTAGATTGAGATCTTGTTCCAAAGCATGGGAAGTCTCTGGGACAGGAATCTATCCCTCCAGCATGTCCTATTTATTGTTGTGGTGAGGTTTAGATCCCTAGAGTGTGTGGCTCACGGGGATAAGGTTTTCTTTAGGTGGAGCATGTCCATCAATTCTGGGTTAGACATGGCCTTGTATGTCAAGCAGAGATCACCCCTGAGTAGGTGGCATGCAACCGAGTACAGCTGTAATTTCTTCAGTCGAGCTGCATAGGGCATCTGTTTGAGGCCAGAGATCTTCTTGGTGAGGTACTTCTGTGGTCTTTCCAGCTGTTGCAGGTGTCTTGTAAGGTACATCCCAAATGGGGTGTTGTATTCTATGATGGGTCTGATGAGTGATGAGTAGAGGGGTACAATGACCTCTTTTGATCTGGATGCGAACCCTTTTGTGATTAGCTGGGCCATGTAGAAGGATTTTCTAACCACTTTGGCAATGTGATTATCAAAGTTGAGATTACTATCTACTTGGGTCCCCAGATCCCTTATTACATAATATTAGTAGTCTTGTGTGGTGTTATTTCTAACATATATACACAAAAAGAGAATAAGACCAAGCTAATGTGACAAAGAAGGGCACAGCAATAGTAGATTGTAGAGGACAGTCTAAGGAAATATTTGGAACACTGACTAACTTTGCAGAAATGCGGCAGTTGAGGTTTGTTTAAAATGCAAAGTAATATACATAGGACACAAGAATTGTAGATAAAGAGACTTTCAAAGGACTCGGGGAAGTGGGTTTTAGGCTGGTGGGGTACTATCTATAATAAGAGTGCTTTATCAAGGTGCAAGTACTGTAGGAGTAAGTGCTAGGCTTTACAGATAGAGAATAGTCTACTTGGGAATCAAGTAGAGATGAACTTTTCAGTTATAGGATATGCTGGTTAGATCAGCAGTACAGCTCGAGGAAGGTAGTTTTAAGGGAAAATTGGAAGAGTGGAATTTAGATGGCCCAAATAGTTTAACCTTGTTTAACCGCTGTTTTGTGTGCAAATAGTGGTAACTCCAGGAAATCATACCAGGGCTTTAAGCGTGTTTTATAGCAGGGGCTGAAAGGCGCTAGTAATTGGCCCAAAGCGACCAATGGACTACTAGTTTCTGGCTGAAACTTCACCAAATCAGACAAAAAGGCCGCTCAGTGCTTCCCACTCCCACTGGTAAGCAAAGAAACTTCCCTCCTTCCTAATAAGGCAATGGATCAGTAACAGGAACTAAAAACAAAGCCCAGGGATCAGCAACTCTGAAACTGGACTACTCTAGTTCAGTAAGGCGGGAAAACAAGAGATTTTTTTTTGTTTTATTACAGAGACAAGGAAAAAAACAGACAGTAATTGCTGTAAATCGGCTAACGCACTTTAGTGTGTAGCCTACAGGGGTTAGTTCATCTTTGAGCTTGTGTAGGACACAGCCTGGGACACCGTCCAGTCCCATTGATGCTGTGTTTTTGGCTTTGGAGAGGGGTGTTTTAACCTTAGTGTCTGTGATTTCAGGGCCACTACATTCTTCTGGTATAGTTTTGGGCCCTTTTGGAGGTGAGAGGGTGAAGTTTGCACTGAATCTGTCTGCCAGGATGTTGGCTATATCAGTCGGTTCAGTGTATTTTGTGCCATTCTGCACTAACTCCGAACAGATCTGAGAATTGCCACTTAGATTCTTGACATAGCTAAAGGATGCCTTGTGGTTATCTTTGGAGTCCATGGCAATTTTTCTTTCGAAGCTAGCCTTGGATGATTTTATGAGGGAATGTAGTTTCTTGCTGATACTGATCAGGGATGTCTTCCCTTCTTGGGATTTTACTCTTTTCTGTACTAGTTTCCTCCTTCTATTGTATAGATTGTTTATGGCAGGGGTGCACCAGACTGGTTTCCTTTTCTTGGAGGAGTGAGTCTTGGTTTGTTTGGGATAGCACGATCCATGCATTCTTGTAGGTGCCCGTAGAGTGCATTAGTAAAGGATTTTGCAGCTTGGACAGCATTATCCTTTAGCATGGGGGCTTTGAAACTTCCCACCTCAGTCTTAAGTAACGTGAAGTTTGCTTTTGAAAAGTTTTTCATGGTGGTTTCTTTGACTGGGGTGGTGGCAGAAGGTGGATATCCAGAGTGATTCATTTATGGTCAGATCTAACTAGCGAGGGGTTGATCTCCGGTGTGGAACACCGGTCGCCCAAGTTGGTGATGACCAGGTCCAATATGATGTCATCTCTGGTGGGGGTGTTGACCAGTTGATCCAGGGCTTTTGAGTTTATAAATTGTAGGAAATGTTGGGCAAGGGAGTTTGTACTTAAGTATTTCTCCCAGTTAATGTTTGGGTAATTGAAATCACCCAATATCAGGGTGTTTGGTAGGACCTTTATGTTTCCCATTGTTTCCCGGAATGCGGAGTGGGGGTCCTGGGACATGGTGGGTGATGTGTAGCAAGCTATAATTTGAATAGCAGTTTTGCCCATTGTTAGTTGCACGTGGATGATCTCTGAAGCATCGTGCTGTGCCACTAACCTGGAGGTGTGGGTATCCTTGATGAATATGGATACGCCCCCGCCTTTTGTATTTCAATCCGGGTTCTGTGGCCAAAATGTATGGTATGAGTTGTAGCCTGGTAGTGCTGGGGTGCTCTCTGAAGCCATTAGCCAGGTTTCTGTTACTGCACATATATATCGATTTTCTCCATACTGAGGAGTGCCTCGAGTGCGTGCATTTTGAGGTTTAGACTTCTGGCATTGAGTAGCATTACCCGCAGTTTTTTGTTACTTGTGCTATTTACAGTGGTGGGTTTGTCTTTTGAGCCTTGCCTAAAAAAAGGCACTATGGGGGTGGCAAAAGCCATGGCCAGTATTCGAAAGCCTAAGGGTGACAGGTGCACGCCATCTCTAGCGAAGCAGCATGGCTTGTCGAGCATCTCATCCCAGGCTGACAGACACTGGATCCCCTTTGAATGACACCAGAAGCTTAGCCAGTTGTTGAAATTGATAATTTTTTCTCTATACCATGGTATCATTCTTGGTGAAGGCAGGATGCTACTCAGGGTCAGGGTCATACCGGCCTGGGCTACGTGATCAGAAAGCTCCTCCATGTCTCTTTTCATGTAGTCCAGGGAGGTACGGCTCAGGTCATTCACACCAACATGGACAATGACAGAGTCATATTTGTACTTGTTCTGGAGTGGCTTGAGTGCTTGTGTTATGTGGCAGATCCTGGCACCTGACAGGCATCTAACAGTAACCTTCTCCTTGTTCAGCCTAGTGAGTGGGACGTCAGTGTGCCTGACTATAGAGTCACCTATTACTAGTGTGTTGGGTATGTTATTTTGCCTTAAGGGCTGTGATTGCATGGCACACTGGTTTTGTGAAGTATGTGTTTCATGATTTGTGTTGAAGGGTGGAGGTTGCTTGGATGTCTGCTTTGGAGGTCTCTATTGCTTTTGCAGATTTTTATTTAGAGCCTCCGAGTATGTTTTTGTGTATTTATGTGTGTTTTTTGCTGTTGCTGGTTTCATAGGTCTATGTGAAACTGGTGGGGTGATGCAAGTAATTCCCTTCTCCGCTTGACTGCCTGGTCCAGTCTTTGGTTGAGAGAGCTTATTCTCTAGTTTGGCTGTATAATTGCATCTCTCGCATGTATTAGTGTTTGGTGGAAGGAGGAAAGGGTTGTCTGTGTACATGAGGCAATTGTAACATTGCCTCAAAATGCCCAGATTCACCAGTTGGACCAGAGAGTATACCTGAAACTGCTCCTTGGACATGCCTGGATAGGTACAGTGAACTGTTTTACTGATTGGCTGCTAAGGTCGAATAGACAGCCTTGTCCTTCTCTACAGTATAGGGGGGTTTAGTGCTAAGGTTTATTAGTGCTTGCTATGAGTTTTGAGCAAATGTCGGGATGAAAAGTGAATGGTTTGAGAGCTTATGCTGAACGTTTGTCTAGTTCCAAGGGAAAAATTGAAGAGTAGACTTTGTGGAGCCGGTAATAGTTATACCCTAGCAAACCAGTGTTGCCCGGCACTCAAAACCACACAAATGCGGCTTTTATAATGACAGACTTCAGACTCCATGGTTGACAGAGAGAGGCAGTGAGAGAGAGAGACAGGAGTAGGAAATAATAGAGGTCTCCGACCATGAGGGAGTTATCTAGCTAATGAAAGGTAATATCATTTATAATAGAAGGAACAGAATTCTGGATATGATCCAACACAAAGGGAAGAGGCATGGATGTTGACAATGGTAGCTAGTGACCATTATGGGTCTGAGGAGGGTAAAAGAAAAGATAAGGGGAGGTAGAATTTGAGGGAGTAGACTAAACTGCTTGTCTTTCACTACAGAGGATTAAAGTTGTGAGCTGCTAGTGAGCTACTTCATTTAGTATACGGTTGGCTTCACTCTGCCTCCATTTGCCTACTGTGTGACTCTGAGCAGGTCACTTAACCAGACAGAACACCAAGGTCACCTCTGAGAAGGGTCATTTGTGGGCTTATGTGGCTGATATCATAGGAAAGGCAAAGAATGAGAAATCCATGAAGGCACTGAAAGCAGGATTTGGGAAAAGGTAAGCTATAGCAAAAAGTTTGGGATGGAGTACTTAATGCTATGTACAAAGGTTTGAGAAAGAAACAATTGGCAAATAGAAGAGAAAGTCAATGGGGCTACATTGAAATGTGAGACCAACAGTTATAACAGGGCTTACTGGATGTGGAAGGGTTGGGGTGGAGAATGCACATCAGAAGATGTTTCACAGTGAACCAGAAGTGGAGAGGTTAGCAAAGAAGCAAGACAAAAATGAACTGTCAAGAGGAAGCAGGAAGGGAAACAAGCAAATTTTAGATAGTTAACAAAGAAGGAATATAGAGACAGACGTAGCCAAGCTGAACAAAGAAGAAATAGACGTCACAATACAGTTGGGAAATAGTGGTACGGAATGAATATTTTGCTTCAAGGTTCATAAAAGAAATCAAATAGAGAGTGCCATAGTGTTAGGAAGCTAGGACATAGTGGGTAAGCATTAGACAGATACCAGGATTGACAGGGAGAAGGTATGGAGAAGGAACTGTTTACCTGTAAATTATAAGGTCCCAATTTACTAGCTCCCACAGTCCACAGAAGTCTGCCCAGTGTGAATAGAGACCCCTTGATGGAGATCTCTTAGGTTTATCGGTTCATAGGTTCATAGGTTCATATGTAGGTACTAGGCTATCTGCCCGAAGGCATTTATAGGCCTAGCCAGAATGTGTTGGCTTTTGCCGCCTTCTTAGATTAGTTCCCTGCGCCTCTGTCCAGCAGAGCCACTGAAGTGATCCCCGAGGTAAACTTTCTGTTTCCCATCCACTCGCCAAGATTTCTTTTGAAGAGTGTTAGCGAGGAGCTCTGCCTAATGTAGATTGAGATCTTGTTCCAAAGCATGGGAAGTCTCTGGGACAGGAATCTATCCCTCCAGCATGTCCTATTTATTGTTGTGGTGAGGTTTAGATCCCTAGAGTGTGTGGCTCACGGGGATAAGGTTTTCTTTAGGTGGAGCATGTCCATCAATTCTGGGTTAGACATGGCCTTGTATGTCAAGCAGAGATCACCCCTGAGTAGGTGGCTTGCAACCGAGTACAGCTGTAATTTCTTCAGTCGAGCTGCATAGGGCATCTGTTTGAGGCCAGAGATCTTCTTGGTGAGGTACTTCTGTGGTCTTTCCAGCTGTTGCAGGTGTCTTGTAAGGTACATCCCAAATGGGGCGTTGTATTCTATGATGGGTCTGATGAGTGATGAGTAGAGGGGTACAATGACCTCTTTTGATCTGGATGCGAACCCTTTTGTGATTAGCTGGGCCATGTAGAAGGATTTTCTAACCACTTTGGCAATGTGATTATCAAAGTTGAGATTACTATCTACTTGGGTCCCCAGATCCCTTATTACATGATATTAGTAGTCTTGTGTGGTGTTATTTCTAACATATATACACAAAAAGAGAATAAGACCAAGCTAATGTGACAAAGAAGGGCACAGTAATAGTAGATTGTAGAGGACAGTCTAAGGAAATATTTGGAACACTGACTAACTTTGCAGAAATGCGGCAGTTGAGGTTTGTTTAAAATGCAAAGTAATATACATAGGACACAAGAATTGTATGAACTGGTGGAACTGAACATATATTTTCTGTTTATTTATTTTTAACATTTTTTGACTGTGTATATGGCCTGGACCACAGACTCTTTTCAGCCATGAATTCTGCTCTGCAAAGGCAGACAGTGAAGTGCACATAAGCATAATAATGCAGTACTGCCATAGTTACAAGATTTGAAACTTAGTACAGTAGGTAAGGGAAGAGATAGCTGGCAGTTTAAACTGCTTTTCCTGGGATGAACTACACCTACCCCCTCTAAGTCTTATATTGGCAGAAACCTCATCCACATACAAAAATGTAGTCTTCAAAAGCATCCAATACAACAAAACATAATCTGGATAACAATAAAGTATTGTTGCTCAGTGATAGGAGCCTTAACAAAAGCACCATTCCCTACAGGTAGTCCTTACCCTGGAGTGCATCAATATATGCATAATCATGGAGACCTTTTTTTCAGAGCACTCCATCAGTGCAAAGCTTTAACACCTACCAGATGTTCAAGTGCACCACACTAGATTAATTCAATAAAGGCAGCAGGATCTCTGTATTAGTAAAAAAAAATCACCTCCTGACTTCTTAGTCAAGGAAAATGACCTGTAACTCCTCCATGTCCAAGTTACCGTTAACAAAACCCATATCATTACATATACTAAGTATAGGACCACTACCTATAGCTAACTATAGGACCTCATCTATGTCCCCCTTGGCTCATACCTCCTACCTATCCAGTATGGAACCATAAGCATTTGTCCAAACACCATTCTCCTAGGGGATTTCAACTACCCTTCCATCAGCTGGGACACTTATACATCCTCCAACATATATGCCTAGAGATTTCTGAACTTAATAAATACAAACTTGCTGAACCAGTTTAATGCACACTCCAACTTGGGGAGACAAATTCCGGGACTTGGTCCTCACCAGTATGGGATAGCTTTGTTCTTTAGCAGTTGTAACCTTCTCCTTATTCAAGCCAGACCATAAATTAGCCACATTCACTGCAAGACTGAAGCCAGATACATCCATCCATAACTTGATATTCAGACAATACCTGCTAAAGCTAATCAGCTAAATCTGAGTGATGACCTGGCTACATTCAACATTCTCTTCCACCCTGATAACCCTTCTAAGAGTATGCAATCCTTCAACATCAACATCAACATGTATGCAAATGTAAATAGCTGCAAAGTTGCATCTGTTCCCCCTGCAAAGTAAATACAATGTGAAACTAGGGTGGACTCAAATGTAAACAAGCTCAAAATAAATTTAACTCTTCAAATGCTAAAAATGTCCCTGTTAAAATTAACAGGGAACTCCTGTCCATGATCAAATCAGCAAAAGCCAGATACAAGGTAAAACAGTCTCCCAGGCAAAAGACAATCACAAAGCCTTTTTCAACTATGTTTAGAAATCTCAGAAGCAGTACTTAACACTGCAAAAAGCTAATGATAAGCAATGTCACATACTGTGACCCAGAGAAGATAGTCAATCTACTAGCAGATAAATTTAGCTCTAACTTTACCCCCCCCCCCCACAGTCCCAAAACCTCATACTGGTTTACACCCCCTCCATCAAATCTCCTTGGAAGAAGAAGAAGAATGCCGATTCTGCATACACACACACACACACACACACACACACACATATATATATATATATATATATATATATATATATATATATATATATATATATATATATATATATCTGAGTCTACTTTATTTCATTGAATCTCATTTCACCCTGACCACTTCGCTGAAAACTCAAATTACTGTAAACTTATTTCACTGAATCTCATTTCACTGAGCTGCTGTTAGTATATATGGCACTGTTAGAGTACTGTAAGGCAAGTAAAAGGTATATTCCCTTTTCTCCACTGTGGTATATATAGTTAGGGGAAGTGTGGAGGCATAGCCCCCACCTTGTTTGTTTTATATTCTATTTTACTAAAAACTTCAAAACAATACATTTTAAACAATAGACATGCATAGATACAGCATCAATGACTAACTCTCTCCAGAAGACAATATGTACTCAAAGTAAGTGGGGTCTACACCCCCCACACCCCTTAATGTGGGGGGCTGTGCCTCCTACACCTCCCTAACTATATATATTAACTAGAGGATCACACTACAGTGGGGGAAAAGGGCATATACCTTTTACATGCCTTACAGTACTCTACACAGTACCATATATACTAAGTTCAGTTCAGTGAAATGAGATCTAGTGAAATGAGTTTTCAGCAATATGTGTTTTCAGCGATGTAGTCAGGGTGAAATGAAATTCAGTGAAATGAGATTCAACAAAACAAAGTAGACCCATATATATATATATATATATATATATATATATATATATATACATGTGCATGTGTGCATGTGTGTATGTGTGTATGTTTGTGTATATGTGTGAGAGACCACACACTAATATATGTCTATCTATCTATCTATCTATCTATCTATCTATCTATCTATCTATCTATCTATATAAGGCTTATCACATTTTCAGTTGAAGTTCCCCATTTTGGCCACTAGATGGTAACATTATACAAGGAATTGTAGTGTATTGTGTCCAAAATGTCTTCCTAAGCAGTTAAAGCACTGAGCCTCTGATGTAAAACACTTTATAATTTAAGTGTATTTCTGACAAGCTAAAGCTCCGGTTCTAAGGACCTGCAAATCTTATTATATGTTGTATCCTACAGTGTTTAGAGGTTAAATATCCAACATAAAAGTGTTAAAAACAGGGCTTTTATACCTTATCCAAAGCTCGCAACTTGCCCCAGCTCACTCATACTTGCAGCTCATAATACACTTACAGATTTTTTGCAGTTCCGTCCCCAGTTCAGGGCAAACCTGGCCTGTTCACCCTCGCTACACTCGGGCTCACTCTGACCACCTACCCTACCCCATTCCCTCCCACCCCCACTTTCATTACATATATAGCTAAGTACACCACACCTCTATACTACCCACCTATCACTACTCTCCACACATCATTCCAAACCCCTCCCACATCACCTTCTCCTCATTTCCATCTCTCCCAGGCCACACACTGTCTCCACCCTACATCCCTTATCAATACACAGTTCCCCTCCCCTAATTACGCTACTCTACTTCCCCTGCTGTCTGCTACTACACTTCCCATAATGGTTCTCCACCATTTTATGTTCATCACACTACCTTTATACCTTCTCTACCTCACTTATAATGCCACTAACTTCCATTTCTATCATATCCAACACTATCACTCCCCAACACATACAGACACAACAGTTCAACTTCCATTTAACTCTTATAGTATCATCAGCCCTCATCTATATCAATGCAACAACTTTCTCCTCTTCGACTTCAAACATTTACACAACCCCTCCACTCATCCAGCCACATACAGGTATTACCAACTCAAGACAAAACTTACATACTTAGTACTGCACTCCTTAAAACAAATTAAACTACAGGCAGATATCCATGCCAACTCTGGCCCTAACTATAACTCTTCTCTCAACAACTGCAACCCTCCTGAATCCACCTCTACTACTACTATACAAAATCTTGGCCCAACTCCAAGTACTTCACTTCCCATAACCTCCAACTCAGATCTACTAATAGCAAATTTCAACCTCAGAAGCTTCCTAAATAAAATAACAGAATTCCATGTTACCTTGGCCACCTACTCCCCAGACATAGCGGTCATAACTGAAACCTGGCTAAAGCCCCATATCAAAGACTCTGAAATTGCAACTAATCATTACAACATCCTAAGACAAGCTGACTAAACAAATGAGGTGGTGATGTAGCTGTTATGTTTAAAGACTCTTTTACAGTGGAAAAACTAAACTGTACTACCCCAAGTATCTCCACTGCAGAAATATTTGTCACATGCCTGAAACTTAACCCTAAAAAGCCATCAATATTATTGCAGTATACCTGCCTCCTGGTAACAACCTTCCCAGTATTGAATCCCTCCTCTCTTGGTCCACTTTCTCCTTTAGCCAGGAAACTATCATCTTAGGTGACTTTAACCTTGACTGGCTCTCCTGCTCCTCTACCTGTCCCACTAACTTCATTAACCTGTACAACTTCACCCAAACTATCACCAGCACCACACGTACCAACAAACACTCTAAAAACAGTCAATCCTCAACTAGATACTAACCAACAAGCCTAACCTGGGCTACCAAGCTGGTTGCCTACCATGTCCCAACATTACTAGTTAGAAAAATAATTCAATCACAAACACACATACCCTTCAAATACACCCAGAGCAAGAAAGACTTCTCCCCTGATACATTCATCCTACTACTACAACATTGTGACTGGTCCCCATTAAAAACCTACAACTAGACCTTGCAGTAGAATACTTCAATAATAAATTCCTTGACATCTTAAATAATCCCACCTCCACCAGGAAAATTCATACCAAAGCCACACAACTACCATGGCTATCTAATGACACTAAATTTCTAATCAAACAAAGAGACAAAGCCTGGTCACATTATCATACCACCAAAAACATTTCCAGTGATAAAAAAAACTTACTTTCAATCCACCCAACAAAAATACCTGAACAACCCACAAAAGTTCTGGCAAAACATCAACTACCTCCTTAACCCTGATAAAACCACCACCCCTGCTCCCTCCACTAGTAATACCTCATCAAAGTTCAACTTTCACTTTATTAACTCTATCACTACCCTCCTAGACAAAAAAAATTCCACCCAATAAATGTACTCTCCACCACCGAAATCACAAACTGTTTTAATCTCAAGCCCATCTAGACTACATACATAAAAAAACTCCTATGGAAACTAAAACCATGCTGTCTTGCTGCAGACCAACTGCCCAATAAATTCCTGAAAATGGCTGCCCCATCCATATCCCCATCATATCCATACTAATCAATCACTCTAGCTCTGAACATTATGTCCCCCACATCTGGAAAAGTTCTTATATCATTCCCCTTCACAAGGGCGGCCCTTCTAGAGAAATCTCAAATTATTGACCAGTTGCCATCCTCTCTCCCATAGCTAAAATCCTAGAAAAATGTATCCACCAACAGCTTCTAAATCACCTCACCACAAGCAACTTACTATCCCACTCACAGCACGGCTTCAGGCCCAAGCAAAGTACTAACACTGCCCTAATTACCTTTACCAATGCTATTTAACACCTCAAAAATGAAGGTCAAATGATCTCTACATTTTTTCTAGATATGTCAAAAGCATTTGACATTGTATCTCACCAATTGCTCCTCAACAAACTCGCAAATTACAATCTCAACTCATCATCTCTAACCTGGTTCCACAGCTACCTGTCTAGCCATCAACAGGCTACTAAATGGGAAAGCAATCTCTCTCCTCTACTTCTTGTATATACTGGAGTACCCCAAGGATCCATACTTTGGCCCCTCCTTTTTATCATATTCCCTAATAACCTAAACTCTGCCACCCAATATGCAACTATCATCCAATACGCAGACAACTCCTCACTTATCCGCTCAGCCCCTGCCTCACAAGAACTTCAACAAAAAATGCAAAAATCCTTCCTGGACATAGAAACATACCTCTCCAAGCATCAACTCATCCTAAACCCAAATAAGACTAAGTTAATCATTTTTACTAACAAATCATCCAAGCTCAGTCCTCTACCTCTCTCTAGCTACTCCAATGGAACAAAAATTGACCCAACTAATCAGACCAAACTCTTATGAGTTACAATAGATAACAGAGTAAAATTTTATACACCCATCCCTATAACAATCAAAAAGGTCCCTGCCAAACTTGGTACCCTCTATGGGGCGAAAACTTACCTCACTCACCAAGCCAGACCAGCCACTGCACTTACTATCTACCCTCCTCTATTGTTCACATATTTTCACCAACCTACACAAGACTGACCTAATAACCTAGAATCCATTCTACAACAAAATAGCTAGGTTTGCAGCCAACCACCCCCACAAAACACATCATTGCTGTTCTCTCCAGCACCTCAACTGGCTGGAACTTCCCAACCTGTTAGCTCTAAGCCAACTTACCCTTGCCCAAAAAGTCTTATTCAACCCCAATAACTGCTCTGCCCTCTCTAACCTGGTCCAACCCTACATTAACTGCAGGTCCCTTAGATCCTTTGAAAAAATGCTGTTAAAAGTTACCCAGTCACACAGCTATCATGGTGACTTCCTCTATGCCAAGAAAATAGCCAAAGTCTGGAATGCTCTACCTCAGCACATCCAAAAAAATACCAACATCTCTTCATTCAAAAAAAGCCTAAAAGAATATCTCACCAGCAGCTGTCTCTGCCCCTGTATTTCACCAGGCTAACACCTTCCTGTTTTCTTCTCAACTCTGTACTCTCCTTCACCTCAAACTACTACAGCTGTTTTCACCTTTTGCTAATAAAGTTCTGATTAGAATATTCAGACAAACTTGTGTGCACAACTAAATGTGTATTATTATGCTCCTAGATATCTGTTTTGTATAGCATCCTTGATTATTGCACTACTGTTCTGTGACTTATTAACTACTGTACTGTATTATTGTGCTTTATTAACTACTGAATTCTTAATAATTGTTTTTTGCTTGTATTTGCTGTAATGTAATTTGTCTGGAGCTTTTCTCCCTGGGTCTCCACTGAAAACGGGCTACTGGCCCAGTCAGACACTACCCAGTCAACAAATGTAAATAAATATATATACATATATATATATATATATATATATATATATATATATATATATATATATATATATATGCATATATGTATATATATATATATATATATATATATATATATATATATATATATATATGTCTACTTCACTTGACTGAAATCTCAAAATACTGAATTTCATTTGACTGAGACCACAGTACCTACATTTCAAAATACTGAAAACTCATTTGACTGAGTCTCATTATACTGAAAGCGTACAATGCTGAATTTCAAAATACTGAATTTTAAGCCATAGACATGATATGTGTTTCCCTTCACCAGTGACTTGCTTTTGATAAAAACACATTACTGTAACTTAAAGTGCTGACTGTCAGAATACCGATAGTAGTGTAGAAAGTAGTGTTGTAGTGTTTCTAAATGGGAGTATGTCTCTTTTCATTCTTATGGGAAGTAATATGGTTGATGTTTAGTGTGCTCCTGGCAGTAGTGGCAGTGTGTACTGTACTATTAGATAAGTTCATAGGTTCATAGGTAGGTACTAGTCTATTAGCCCTAGGTCCTATATAAGCCTAGCCAAAAAGGTACCCTGGCTTTCGCCACCCAAGAAAATTATTTTCCTGTGCCCCTGTTGAGCAGAGCCACAGAAGTGATCCCTAGGGTGAATTTCTTATTTCCCATCCAATCATCAAGATTTTTCTTGAAGCGTGCTAATGAAGAGCTCTGTTTGACATAGATAAGTAGTCTGTTCCAGAGTATGGGAAGTCTCTGGGACAGGAATCTATCCCTCCAGCATGTTCTGTTTATTGTGGTGACAAGGTTTAGGTCCCTAGAGCACGTAGCTCGGAGGGATTGGGATTTCTTTAAGTGGAGCATGTCCAACAGCTCTGGGTTTGACATAGCTTTGTATGTTAGGCAGAGATCACCTCTGAGTAGGCGATATGCGACGGAGTAAAGCTGGAGTTTTTTGAGACGTTCTGCGCAGGGCATCTGTTTGAGGCTAGTAATCCTCTTTGTGAGGTATTTCTGTGGCCTTTCCAGTTGTTGTAGATGTCTTGTGAGGTACACACCAAAAGGGACATTGTACTCTATAATGGGTATAATGAGTGATGAGTAGAGGGGAACAATGACCTCTTTTTTTCTGGACGAGAAACCTTTTGTGATGAGGTGAGCCACGTAGAAAGATTTCCTGACCACTGTGGTGATGTGATCATCAAAGGAGAGACTACTGTCCACCTGTGTCCCAAGGTCTCTTATCACACTTTCAGCATTAAGTAGACTACCACTTATGTGGTAGTTCATGGGTACAGAGTTTTTACCAAAGGGGATGACAATACACTTTTTGGCATTGAGCTTCAGGCCATGGCTTTGACACCAGGCATCTGTCTCAGTGAGGTCCTTTTGTAGTATGTCCACATCCTTAGGAGTTTCGATTATGGCTCCTGGTTTGCAGTCATCTGCATACTTTGTTAGCCAAAGGCCTTCTGTGTTAGCCTGTACTTCAGAGAAGTAGATACCAAACAGGGGAGGACCCAGGACTGAACCCTGTGGTACTCCACTTGTTACTGGTCTGAAGTCGGATTTCGAGTCTGCTACTTTCACAGTGTGGGTTCTGTCCATGAGCCAGTTGTCAACCCATCTTGTGACATAGGAATTTATACCTAGTTTAGTAAGCTAATCTATAATTCCAGAGTGAGGGATGGTGTCGAAAGTCTTGTCAAGATCTAGATAAGCTGTGTGAACCACCTTACCCTCATCTATGGCTTTGGTGACTGCTTCAAAGAAGTCAATCAGGTTTAGGAGACATGATCTGCCTTTTACAAACCCAAACTGGGTCGGGTCCAGAGTTTGGAGATTACCAATGTCTTTGTTTATGAGTTCCATGATGATACGTTCCATGGCCTTGCAGACCAGGTTCATCAGGCTAATGGGGCCATAGTTCCCGGGTTCCGTCGTGGCTCCCCCTTTGTGGAGTGGGATAACCATCGCGGTGCGCCATTCAGTGGGCACAAAGCCTGAGGTGAGGCTGTGCTTGAACATGGTACTTAAATAGGGTTCCAGTTCATTCTGTAGTTCATGTAGAATGCAGCCTGGGATATTGACAGGTCCCATGCATGCTGTGTTCTTGGCTGTGGAGAGTGTGTTTTTTACCTGTGCAGCCGTGATTACAGGAACTTTGCATTCTTCCGGTATAGAGATGGGCCCTCTAGGGGGTGAGAGGGGGGTAAAGTTAGCACTGAATCTATCTGCCAGGATGTTGGCAATATCAGTTGGTTCTGTATATTTAGTGCCATTGTGCTGTAACTCAGAGCAGATGTGAGTGTTGCCATTGAGATTCTTGACATAGCTATAGAATGCTTTGTGGTTGTCTTTAGAGTCAGTGGCAATTTTGTTTTCGTAACTAGCTTTGGAGGATTTTATGAGGATCTCAGCTTCTTACTGAGGTCGACCAGGGAGTTCCTCCAGTCATGGGATTTTATTCTTTTTTGCAACCGTTTCTTTCTTCTGTTGTAGAGTTTGTTTATGGCAGAGGACCACCAGATTGTCTTCCTTTTTTTGGAGGATAGCATCTTGGTTCTATTAGAGATAGCATGATCCATGCACTCTTGTAAGTGCTTATAAAGTGCATTTGTGTAGGACTCAGCAGTCGTACCTCCATTGTTCGTTTGCATGGGTGTCATGAAGTTTGCCACTTCTGTCTTAAGAAGTGTGAAGTTGGCTTTGGGGAAGTTTATTATGGTAGTTTCCCTAATTGGGGGTGGGGCAGGATGTGGATGTCTAGGGTGATTAGCTTGTGGTTGGATCTGACCAACGAGGAATTGACCTCTGATGTGGAACACCGGTTGCCCATGTTGGTAATGACCAGGTCTAGGATATTGTAAAAGGTATATGCCCTTTTTTACACTGTAGTGCATATACCTTTTACAATATCCTACAATGCATATGTAAATAACATCCTCTCCACCTGTAACAACAGCTAACTGACAAACACACTTTCTACTACATTTCTGCAAGGGAGCAAGCCCCCCCCTACACCCCCATATGGGGGCTCTGCCCTCCACACCCCTCGTAAATGAAATATATCAACTCCAAGATCACACTACAGTGGAAAAAAGTTAATTTCCTAACCTCACTGTATACAATCATCATACACTGAGGTTAGGAAATTGACTTTTTTCCACTGTAGTGCAATCTTGGGGTTGGTATATTTAATTTACTGGGGTAGGGTGCAGTGGGGCTTGCCCCCCTGCAGAAACATAGCAGAAACTGTATTTGTTACTTAGGTGCTGTTAGGTGCTGTTGTAGGTGGAGGGGATCTTATTTACTTGTGTTATGTCATTTTCAATGTTATGATGCACACTTTCAGTGTTCCAAGTTTTCAATGTTTTGGGTTTTCAGTGTTTTACATTTTTAGTGTTATGGTTTCAGTGTTATGAAATTCAATGTTATGAAATTTCAATGTTATGAAGTAGACCTATAAATATATATATATATATATATATATATATATATATATATATATATATATATATATATATACGTGTGTGTGTATATATATATATATATATATATATATATATACATATATATATATATATATATATATATATATATATATATATATATATATATATATCTAGAGAGAGAGAGAGATATAGATATTTTGTCGTATGCCTCCTGACCATCAAGCCGCTGCCATGGCCACCTGTTTGTACCCCACTGGGAATGTTGTGTATTGTTTCTGTTTAGAGGAGGAACCATTTGAGTCCATTCATTCTCTAATCATCCAATCAGGTAACAGCAGTTGATGACATGTCTGTCAACAAAGCAGCCATAAGTAGTTTTAGTTGTAAGTCTATTAATCCTAACCAATAGTGGTGACATAGACACCCATATCACTGTTTGGGATACCAGTGCTCTTCACACAAGAGACCATGGTTTGCCCTCCCATATGTGCACAGTCTGAGATATAAGAAGACTGGTTTCAGTACCTAAGTCCATGACTCTCCCACAGCTGTGGTCTAGCTGACAGGACCAGCATCTGCCTATCCCTGGAGTGACACAGCCTTTAGGGAGGGATACCACAAATCATTCCTCTCTCCTACCCTGCCATACACCACTGAAATATGTTCAATGTAATTTTTAGGGCCATCTATTCATACCAGTGTATGGAAGGGGCTCTTGATTACCTTTAGAATATAAGAATTCTTAGATCTCCTCTATTTTTCTTGTTGCATGTAATGTAATGTAGCTCCCCTCCTCCCCCTATTCTTACCTGGTACTCTGTGATGATTATCATAGTCTCCTAAAGTATGACATTATCTGACGTTCCTTCTTTGTTACTGTGATGTCCCCACTTTGGGCCATTAATCAAGGAGCCTGAATCATCACCACTGACACTGGAGAGGGAAGTTCACCTGGAGCAAAAATGCATACATTCAGTATTTTCAGATGAAGACCTCTCTGCATCAAGCACAATTTCCGATAAGAGCACACAGGGAACACACTCAGCCTGGGGTCTGTGTTTCTCTCTCTGTCTCCCCCCAGGTCCTCAGTAAGGCTCCCCACTGGCACAGCTGTAGGGTTAGGTCCTCAGCCAAGTGTGTAAGCCAAGAACTCCAGCACCCTCTCTGTGAAACCAGTGCTTCATGTCCCTGCTCCAAGTAGCGGACACACACACTCTTTGAGATTTAATTTTCACACACACACCTGGGAAAGGCTGGCACAGATTACCCACTCTACCAACTTTGCCCAGACTATAAGGTAGATTCACTGCCACCAGTCAGTTACTATAAGGCTCTTAAATGGTATCCAATTATACTGAGTGAAATTAATATTAATACAAATGGTAATATTGATCAAACAGCCAGGCTTTCAGGAGTGTTCACAGTTATTACCAAATAAATATATGCAAATAATCTCAAAGCTTAAATATTTTCAAAAAGGACCAGCCACAATGAAAGGGTTAAATATATTTAATAATAAATAATAATAGAGCAAAAAAATACTAAATATATAGTTACAGTAAAAAATAGAGTTTCAATTACAGGAAATATCAAAATAGCACAGGGAATAAGTGACCAGGGATAGTAATTCTCGAAATCAATTAGGAAAACATAGTGCAAATAGTTAAGTACTGTTTTTCTGTAACTGTGTGAATCTATTCATCTTTGGATCATAGGATCATAGGATCATAGGAAGTTACTAGGCTAATGGCCCAAGGGCCCTTGCAAGCCTAGCCAAATTTAATCATGGTAACAAGACTAAAGGAATCTGATCAAAAAAAAAAAAACTATCAAGCTTATTGAAGTATTTTGTCCTTGGAAAAGTATGCTGATTGATATCTAAATAATTCTTTAAACTACATGGTTTAGTCAGTAAATGCAAAAGATGCATTTCTACACATTTTCATAATACTGGTGTCAAATACAGACCTATAATTTTGGTGTATTAACTTGCTATCCCTTTTAAGTATTAGTCTCTAAAGTTATGTGTCAGAAATCAGTTTTTTACTATATTCAGTCCAATATATGTCATGAACGTTGGTACAAAGCATGCTGTAGTCTGTTTTAATCAAATTGTACTTAAGATATTTAGTAACTGAAAACTTTTTTGATATTTGATGTTAACGCTGAAGAGAATGGTAGCCAGATACGCCCAAAGGAGGCCCAAATATTATATTTTCAGTTAATCCTTTATAATCAGTAAATATAACATCTGAGATATTATATGTTATATTATCAATTAATCCTTTATAATCATTAAATATAACATCTAAGATGTTATGCCTTCTAGATGGCTCTTTAACCAATTTAGAGAATCCATACTGACAAAACAAATCCCAAAAAATGTTATACAACATCAGAAGATGAATTACAGTTCTCCAAATCAGTATGTGAATAATTGAAATCATCCATCAAAACAATCCTGGGACAATGGAAAAAATTATTAATATCAACAAATTCCATTCTAAATGCCCAGCTGTATTGATTCAAGGTTTTTTGTAACACATTATAATATGAAAAAGTTCAGTTTTAATGCCACCATAAACACCTAACACTAATGTTCCAAAGGTTCTATTAAGTGAAACTAGCTTTCCTTCTAAATAATTTGTGAAATAGTAATAAAAGACCCCCATCAAGCTGATTCTACCTTATACACTGATATTTATTGTATCCAGGAAATATAAGTGAGACTGTGTCCCAGTATACAGTGATAACTATAATTGAAAGGTGTTCATATTGTGAAATACTCATAAGTTCATGAGGCTTGCTACCTAAGCTTCTTGCATTACACAAACAGACATTTACAAATGAGTAAGATCTTTGGAGAGTACTTGAACATACAGTATCCCAGGTGTGAGTATTCCACTAAATAAACTGATATGTTAGTATTGGATGATTCCATCTGATCATTACTTTTTGCTTTAAATAATGCTTTGTGGATTATACTTCCAGTGCCTCTCAGTTGCTTGTATACTATAATGTTTGCAATCCCAGTCTGTTAATCTTCTTACATTATATTTCCTTTCAGTATACAGGTCTGCTGCCATATCAGAGCATAAAATGAGAAGTATAACTGTTCTAGTCCTATTCTAGTTCTGTACTGCAGTATCTACTATTTCTACTTCTTTTTCTGCAGATTTTGGGAACCGTGTATGTAGTTCACTGTCCTGAACTGTCATTATTAGCTTTTCATCTTTGGTTTTAGTTCACCTGTCCTTAGCTATAGTTATATAACATGTAATTATTACAGTGGTTCTTTGTTCTTGCCACTATGGGACTTCCAGTTTTCATTTCTTCATGATCTTTATATTTTTTCTTTTGCTATGCAGCTATTCTGTTACTGTTTCTTTTCTTGTTCTTTCTTTCTTTTGGGAGGAAGGAAGTCTCTTTCTGGTTTGATTTCCATGTCTACTTCCTTCCAGAATGCTTCTACTAATATGTGAAAGGATGTTTTTCATAGTTTAGCACATTCACTGTGTTCTGCTCTGATCACATCAACAAATATGCATGCATGTAGTTCTTCACATTGAAAACCTACTCATGTAGTCAGTACCAAAGTGGCCTATTCCTCCTTCAGGCTGTGAGAAAATAGTTTTGTAGAACACTATTTTTTTTTCATTTAATCAGCATAATGTAATTTCTTGTTTTCCAAACCAACTGATTCATCACACCAAAGCCACAACTTACAACAGGGAGGATAAGTCAGATTACAGTGTAAACTTTTATTCCAAAATGTCACTTTTCAATATTAGTTTCAGTCTTCTAAAATATTTCTTATTTAACTTTGTTTTATTTTTAATAAATCAAAATATGGCTGGATGTTTCTTTTAAATTCAAATAAAAAACAAAACCAATGAGATGAGTTGAACCCAGGCTATATTCATAAAAACAAGACTTCTTTAAGTTTCAGACATAAGCACTTTTGCAGTCAAACTGGCTGCTAAGCCAGATGTCTGATTTTGGTGAAGTACTACTACTATTACTATTAATCATAATAATAAGAATAATATTAACAACAATAGTAATATCCACAGTAACATATTCCAACTTAACTCACTCAGGACATTGTTCCTGTATATCCAGATTAGTGATTGTTTAAAATGAGCAAATGACAAGGGTGTAAGGCACTCTCATACACAGAGAGCCCCCACCCAGTATTTATAGCCCCTTTGTTGACTGTATACACGTCAGACATCTGAAAATAATTGCCAAAGAAATATATATCAGCTTTAACACAAATACTAATCATAATAGTGTTCCAAATTGTTTCACACAAGTTAAATTAGTCCTGAGAACTCAATGAGCAGATGCAAATAACAGTCATTTTCATTTACAGTTAGCTCCTGTATCCAGCGCTTAGCCTGTGTGCTTTTGAGATGTCTGACTGCAATAAAAAAAAGATAAAATATGAACCACATAATAATCTATTTTAACTGTTTCACACAAATATATACTTGCGCACTAGCCCCCAGAGCAAAGTACTCCAACATTTGTCATTCAAAGTCATTATTTGCTCATATTTGCTTGCCTACCAATATTAAAATAAACTTACCTCATGCTACTGCCACTGCTGCTGTTATTTTACATGTTGACTGTCCCTTTACCATTGAAAACGTGTGGGCTTTCTGCTCCTTACTATCTGAACCGGATGGAATATGAGTTTACAAGAAATAGAACTCTTGCCAATTGATTGGTCGGATGCACTGCTCCCATGCAGTACTGAAGCTGCAGTTGTTTTAATAGGGATTGTATGGGGGAAGTGCATCTGACTGATCACTTTGCAGGCTGTCTTTTCCTTGCCATCCATCTGACTCGTGGGACACTATGGAGCAAAAACTGTTGATTATTTCTTTATTAATTTATTTATTTTTAAAGCAGAGAAATGTGGCATTTCTGTACTTAAAATAATCAGTAGCCATTGCTGACCTATTCAAAGCAGTCTCAATTGGGACACCCTACTCAAGGTGCCACAGGTCCATACTGCACTGGCCATGAGCCTCCTCAGAGCTGTGGACCCCGAGCATCTGCCCAAATATTCCTATTAAAATTACACACTGGACTCAAAATTATATTCTTTTTATCCTTCAGTTCTCCTGCTTAATTACTTTTCATAATTTTTTTAAGGTGGAATGGCATTCTTGTATTGAATGAGAAAGTTATAATTATTTGTAGTTACACTTTCAGTTATTTTTCAGATGTGCTTTGCAGTTTTCCATCACTTTCAGTTGTTTTTTGGATATGATCTTCAGGCTTACATCACTAACAAAATGGGGGACAGATGTCATTTGACAGGGTTGTTTGCTTTAAGCCAAACTGTAGTCAAACTCTAGTCAGGTGTACCTGGTTGGAGTGACCAGCAAAAGAGTATCACATGGATTGATTGCACACTTTTAGAGAGAAAACTACAAATGTGTGATATCACCTCAATGACAGCCCTACTGTACAGTGAGTTTGTATGTTATACCACAAGCAATTAGCGATGAAAAGAAAACATTTAGAATAATTGGCACATTTGTGAAAATGAAGATGTAGTAAAGTGATTTTTGTGGGTATTCCAGTTGTTGCATGTGTGTGGAGAGACACATGACAAATGAGGCATTACATTCAATGACTGGCCTAATGAGGGCTGAGTAAGGGAGGACAATGACATCCCTAGATCTAGACGCAATCCCTTTGTTTATATGCAGTGCAATATAGAAGAACTTTCTTACTGGGTCAACTCTTAGGGGCGTATTGCCACTATAGTAGTAGTTACCTGGGGTAGATGACTTCCTAAAGAATACAATAATACATGTTTATGCATTTAGTTTCAGACCATGATTTTGACACCAGTTATTTATTTGAGATAAATGTTCCTGCAGGATGACTAAGTTATTGGCGATTCATTGACTGCTCCTAAATTGCATTAATCTGCAAACTTAGTCATACAGAGTCCTTTGATATTGGCTTTTACTTCATAGAGGTGTCTGCACAGAACCCCGGGGGTTCTCTACTGGTGACAGGTCTCTTTGTGGAGGTAACTTACCTTATTTTGATTGTGTGTGTCCTAAAATGTGAACCAGTTGGTAATCCAGTGGGTTACATGGGGGGTTATTCCCAGTTTATTTCACTTTTCTACTATGCCTGACTGGGGAACTGTGTCAAATGCTCTTGCCAAATGACCTTTTCAGAAAAATCCACCAGGTTGAGTAAGCATGACCTGCTCTTGACAAATCCAAACTGAGATGGGTCTAGTATTTAAAGGTTCCCTATGTCCTGATCAATTAATTCCATGATATGTGTTTCCATAGCTTTGCACATGAGGCTGGTTAGATTTATGGGTCTGTAATTTTCTGGGTCTGTGGAAGGTCTTCCCTTATGCAGGGGAATGACTGTAGCTGTTCTCTATTCAAATGATACAAAATCTGTATGGAGGGTGAGATTGAACAGTGTTGTTAGGGATGTGCCAAAAAAAGCCAGTCGAAGAAAGAAATAATTCAGCAGCTGTGGTGATAACGTGAAGAAACGTTGTATGGTAAAAACCACAAGTACACACAAATAGCGTAATAAACTTTACTTCATACAAAAACTTCTTCAGAATGCATTACAAAATCCACAAACATTGCTTAAATACCCAATTCATTGACACTCAATTATCCAATAAACATAAAATTAGTTTTTCTTAAAAAAACAGCCTAAATAAAAAATTCAGTTACTGTATTCTTATCTATGGATAATTTTTTATTCTTTAAAAAACATTTAATATTAATGGAATCATTCAGACCTGGGGGTCGGTCAGATCTCAGACGAATCTGCCACAAGGTCTCCCTTTGTTCGACAAAATTCCTGAAATCACCTCCCCTGAGGTCTGACTGACAAACTTCTAACACAGAAAAAAGAAACTTCTTAAAATTGGGACATACCACTGAATGTTTAAACAAGGCATTATTAATGTCATTACTTTTTATACTATACAAATGCTCACGTATTCTTGTTTTTAAACTTCTAGTGGTCATTCCTATATAGAAGGAGGTACAGCTATCACAAAAACTAATATAAATCACCCCCTTTGTATTACAATTAACATACTGTGGAACTTCTAAGGTTTTATCCATAGAGTCTACCATGATATAGGGGCCCTGTGAGATGAATCTACACATATTGCATCCATAACAAGGGAACATCCCCCTTGTTTGTGTAACACTACCTTCCTTAGTTTTGTTGTGATTCTTAGCTTCAAAGGCTCTTTTTATATTATAATTATTTCTTAATACAAAAAGGGGTTGTTCCCCCATTATATGCCCAATATCCACATTACCTTGCAAAATTCTCCAATTTTTTCTCACTACTTGTTTAATGTCTCCACTATCGATGGTCATGTCCAAAGAACAAACCACTTTTTTGTTAAATTCATCCTTGTATGTCTCCAAAATACCCAAATTGTTTTTGTTATTATTTAAGATGGCTTGGTATTCTGTACTACGTTTTTCCACCACTTCTCTTTTTGTGTCCTCTAAGGACATAAAATCATATCCTCTGTTAATGAACATATTAGAAATAAATTCTAATTCTTCATAAAAATCTTTGTCGTTGGTGGTCATTCGACTGGCCCTTATAAATTGCCCTTTTGGAATATTCTTTTTAACATGAAGTGGATGACCACTTTTAAAATGTACATACCCATTTGTAAATGTCTCTTTCCTAAAAATACCACTTTGAAATCTGGATTCAACTGAATCCCACCAAAACAAAATGTCTAAAAAACTAATTTTCAAACCTGTTTCTCCCTTGGTAAACTTTAAAAATTCAACTGTGTTATTAATGGCTGCCAAAAATTCATTAACTGTTTCGTTATTTCCTTGAATAACAAAAACCAGATCATCCACAAATCTATAATATAATAGAATATTAAAATTATATCTTAAAGGTCTAAGAAATTCGTCTTCCCACCATGACATCACCAAATTGGCATAAGATGCTTTTTGCCTATAATATTTATCCCCAAAAATAAAGTAGTTATGATTTAATAAAATGTCCAGAAACCTACAAATAGTGGAAATCTTTCCATTTTCAAACTTTCTGTTTTTACTCAAAAACTGGCGTATGGCTTCAACCCCCTCCTCATGGGGAATACATGTGTATAAAGATTGGACATCCAAACTAAAGATGATATGCTGCTTGGGATCAAATAATTGACTCTCACTAAACACCTTAAGTTTTTCCAAAAAGTGCCAGGAATCCTTTATGTATGATTCCTGTTGGGTCACTAAAGGTCCTAAGGTGGCATCTATGACTAAAGAAATTCCTTCAGTCACAGAGTGAGCTGAGGAAACAATTGGTCTAAAAGGTGGATCCACTAAACATTTATGTGTCTTCGGTATCCCGAAGAAAATCCCTACTCTTGGATTTGGGTTCCAACAAAAATCATACACCTTAAAATTGATTTCGTTAGACATAAGTGCATCATACAAAAATGAATGGATCTCCTTAAATTTTTGTTTTATTTCATAAAACGGAATCACCTCGTATTCCTCCGTGTTATTTAACATTTCTTGCATTTTGACTCTATATCTTTCTTGTGACATTATCACTAGATTCCCACCTTTGTCACTTTTCATATATCTAAAAGTCTCATTATTCTTCCGTAACTCATTGAAAGCTTTTCTTTCCCTAAAGGTTAGATTATGACTGACCCTAGTGTTTCTATCTAACATAATTTCCAAATCTTGTATACACATCTCTTCAAACACCTTCAAGGTATGATTTAACTGTGGATTAAAGGTAGATGGTTTAATAAGACAATTTTCTGTTAGGGGAATGTCATGCATTAAATAGTGTAAGTTTAATTTTCTCACATATTTCTTTATATCCACTATGGTTTTGCTGTAATCTGCTTTTTTTGTTGGCACAAAGTTTAAACCAAGTTTCAAAACATTAGTTTCATACTGATCAAAAACTTTATCTGTTAAATTAATAATTTCAAAGTCATTTTTCTCTAGGTTTCGTCTGCTGAAGAGCTGGACCCCAGGAATGTAACTCCTGCGATTCTGGTAGAAATTGTCCTTTTTTCTAAAGGTGTTTTCTTGCCAAAAAAATTCGATGTTTTTAAATTCTTTTGATTAGTTGCTTTGTTACCATTAATGACTTTGCCTTGGTTGGTATTATTATCATTAAGTTCATTCGTGGAATTATTGTTACTGGATTCGGCCCCCAAGGAAACAGGAACCTTGTCGTTGATGGCCCCATTTGAAATCATAGTCCTGCTCATGGTTTTATTAGAACTACTACCCCAATCAAAGGCAAGTTTAATGTTGTGCCCAGAGCTATCGCTCTTGGGGCCTTGTGTAACATAATGATTACGTGTGTTACCCCTTTCTGGTTGTGACCTCTTAAAGTTATTATCTTTAAAGGCTGGAACAAAATGATTAAGATTCATAGACTGTAATGTCTCTGAGTAATTTAGAATGTTTCCTGTTGATAACTTCACTCGCATGTTTTTATAATATAAAAAGAGCCTTTGAAGCTAAGAATCACAACAAAACTAAGGAAGGTAGTGTTACACAAACAAGGGGGATGTTCCCTTGTTATGGATGCAATATGTGTAGATTCATCTCACAGGGCCCCTATATCATGGTAGACTCTATGGATAAAACCTTAGAAGTTCCACAGTATGTTAATTGTAATACAAAGGGGGTGATTTATATTAGTTTTTGTGATAGCTGTACCTCCTTCTATATAGGAATGACCACTAGAAGTTTAAAAACAAGAATACGTGAGCATTTGTATAGTATAAAAAGTAATGACATTAATAATGCCTTGTTTAAACATTCAGTGGTATGTCCCAATTTTAAGAAGTTTCTTTTTTCTGTGTTAGAAGTTTGTCAGTCAGACCGCAGGAGGTGATTTCAGGAATTTTGTCGAACAAAGGGAGACCTTGTGGCAGATCTGAGATCTGACCGACCCCCAGGTCTGAATGATTCCATTAATATTAAATGTTTTTTAAAGAATAAGAAATTATCTATAGATAAGAATACAGTAACTGAATTTTTTATTTAGGCTGTTTTTTTAAGAAAAACTAATTTTATGTTTATTGGATAATTGAGTGTCAATGAATTGGGTATTTAAGCAATGTTTGTGGATTTTGTATGCATTCTGAAGAAGTTTTTACGAAAGCGTGTATGAAGTAAAGTTTATTACGCTATTTGTGTGTACTTGTGGTTTTTACCATACAACGTTTCTTCACGTTATCACCACAGCTGCTGAATTATTTCTTTCTTCGACTGGCTTTTTTTGGTTTTTGTGTTTGTGGATTTATTGGGTGACCTTGTTAGGGATGTGGCTAAATTGTGCTTCATGCTATTTAAGATGCATCCAAGGATATTGTCAGGACCTGTCCATCAATGCAGTATTTTCTGCTTTTGATAGTACTTTTAGGATTTGATCTTGTGTGATACCTGGAGGTGAACCATTTTCAAGTATATCTTGAGGGGTAGGCAGAGGGGAGATAGGGGTAAAGTTAGAGGTGAATTTATTGGCCATTAAGTTCATTATACCTTCAGCCTCAGTGTAGGTAACATCTTTCACAATCAGCTCAACACATTGCTGCATTGTGCTTTTGAAATCACAAACATATCTAAAAATGCCTTTTGATTGTCTTTGGCTTGGGTAGCTATTTTAGCCTCAGAATTGGCTTGCTGGATTCTTTTTAAGCTTCTGAATTGTTTATTTCTGTAACAAGAGTTCTAACATTCTGGAAATAACTCTTCTTAATTTTGGTCAGAATTGTTTTCCTTTTATTATAAAGCTTGTTGATATTATGGCTCTACCATGTAGGTTTGTTTCTGGGGTTTGCCCTGCACTTGCTGTTATGCGGTATAGCTGCATCTATGCATCTGTTTACATGCTGGTATAGTATGATGGTGTACATTTCTGCATTTATAGTGGAGTTAACTCAGTTTGGTGGGGATTTAAAGCTTGCCAATGTATCATTTAGGAGTAGGTAGTTTCTTTAAAGTAATTTCTAAAGGTACATTGGGTGGAAGGCATCTCTTGGATCAGTTTTATCTCAAAAGAGATTGATTTATGGTCAGATCTAAGAAGTAATGAAGATACACAAGGGATGGCCCAAGATGCTCTCATATTTGTAAGGACAAGATCCATGATGTCATTCCCACTGGTGGGTACTCTAATTGCTCCAGGGCATTTGTATTGGCAAAGTCCAGGAATCTCTATGATGTTGCACTAGTGATGCTATAGGTTCCTAAGTCTGTAGTTGGATAGTTTCGATCACCTAGGAAAATGGTATTGGGTTTAGTAATTAGTGATTCTAGTTCCTGTACATAGGTGTTGTGCCTTTTTTTCCTTATAGAGTGAGTTCTGTCACTAGCTAATATTTGGTACTGGACCTTTCTGATGGTTATTTGTACATAAAGAAGCTCTAGTAAATAATGCTGCTTTAGCAGCCTTGATGTGAGTTTCTCTGAATGTAGATTGATACACTTCCTGTGCATTAGCTGGTCTAAACATGTGGAAGACATTACAGCCTTGTGAGCTGCAGTGCTCTTCACTATTTTAAACAATGTCTGAGTCACTGCATAGATGTCAATATCTTCCAGAAGTAGAAGGGCTTGTAGTGAGTGGGTTTTCTTGTTCAAGCTCCTACCATGAACCACAACTGCAATGAATCTCAAAGTACTTAGCTACATTGCATTTCTAGTTTTCATTTTACCATTCTAAATCAGAATCATTGTACCCTTCTCACTTTGTATGATTTCTCCACTGTTATGAGCCTGACTTTTCAATACTTTAATAAAAGTCTGCTTTGCTAAGTGTTTTGGTGTTTTGTTTTAAACTGCATCTTAAATGCTTCAAATTTATCTTGATTGGCAATGGATCTAGACCTACCCAGGTCCAAATATTAATTATTCTGAAATGGTTTACTTACCTGTCTTGTCCTTATAAGAGGAGTCAAAACACTATAGGGAGGTGGTGAGTTCTAGCTCACACCTTGAAGGTATAATATTGTTATGCCTTGTGTTAAAACAGCAATCTGATATAAGCTTTTATAATTCTGGAAATGTGTTTTCATTTTAACAATCTTTTGCTGACAAACCAATAATCAGTTCCATTGGCAAGCCTGAAAATGGTTGTTGCAAACTGCACATAATGAAAAAGGATAGAATTCATAGAAAGTCTGTGTCCCACACAAAGTTCTTTAACATGGCCCTTAACAAGATGCAGGCTGGCATTGATTCATAGACATTAGCTGAGGAAGCTCAATATGAAACACATGCATATGACTGCATAAACACGTGAAAATGATCTAGTACACCACGTGAGTCAGTAAGGAGATCAAATTTAAGGAAAAATAAAATGTTATCATTCATAGATGTCAGTACAGGTGATTTTACTATGTATTGTACATCTTTACAAAATGAGAGGGACAGTAAGCTGAAAATTTCAGTGTTGAAACTTCTGGTAGACATGCTTTCAGTTACAACAGAATGTGCTCACTCACTGTTTTGCTCTTTGCACCTGACTTCTAGAGTAGCCCAGCGGATATCCACTGCTATCCATGGAATTTTCAAGGCAAGTGGAGGGGTGGAAGTAGTTTGCCAGGTGTTTCCTTCTATAGGTATGTGCTCAGCAGCATGTAATTACTTTACCTACTACCATTATGTACCGCAGTGCTTGCATGCACAGGCTTAGAGCTTAGAAATGATGCACACTTGGTCTGATAAACCATATCCTGGCTGAAGACCACATAGAAGATCAATACAAAGCTATCATAAAGAGCTCAGTCAAGATGTTTCACCCACATGTAAAACGCATGGGAATGTATGGTATTTATATCTTACCATCTTAGCTACATGACCTTTTGGTAACCTACTGGGGCACAGTGGCTATTTGGCAAGAATTTACCTCTCAAATACACTCTAAATTCCTCAGTATCATGCTGTTGGATGTGAAAGAGCATATACATATATGGTTCCCCATGACTCCACAGGAGAGCCAGCACTTTGTGTGGCTTCTACAACATTGCACACCTTTGTGAGGTGTTGGGTGCCATAGATTATACTCGTGTGGCAAAAAACACACCAACTGGCTAACAGTCACAAAAGTGTATATCATTAGGAAAAATCTACGTCCTGAAATACAAACTAGTCTGTGACTTAAAGAGAATTCTTTCCAATGTGAATGTGTGCATACCAAGACAGTTGACGTGAGTCTCACATATGCCATACATTTGAGCTATATCTTTGCTTTCAGTATGATGATTTGCTACTGGGCCATCTAGTTGTTAAATGCTTATCCAGTATGTGGAATAAATGTGAGCACAAATTCACACTAAACATGTACCTGACATAATCTCCCTCAAAAAATAATGTTGCATTATGCTTGCCTGAAAGTTTCATAAAGATATCTAAAAGGGAAAGAAATTCACCCTTTTATGGATAGGTGCTGTGTCCATATATTCAACTACTTCTCAATATTCATAATGCAGTAATGTCCTTCATTACTTTTAGTCTGAGTTATCATTAGATATGAAGTAAAAGCCCTATATATTTCACAAGGAAAATATTTTTCTTTAATATATACCATAACTAACATGACAGTGAAATCTGCAAGACTAAAACATTTTTTTTAAATCTGATTATCCTTGTGGGTATTTACCTGAATGTTTCATAATGAAATTAGAAAAAAGTACTGAGGAATGGATTTTTTATAAATGGGTGGTAAATCCATATGTTTAGATATTCAGTACCACATTCTAATAGTTTATAATATATACACTTTGCATTAGGATCCTTGTTTTCTTCTTGGCAACCGGAGCACAGCAAACACCTAGAATATAACTTTCTTGAGTTGTCATTAGATAAGAAGTAAAAGTCTCATGTATTTTGCTAGTGTAAATATGTTTTTGTTTGTAATGTGCCACAGCTAATATGCCAAATATTTGAAGTACTAATGGGATCTGGTTTTACAATGAAGTCTGAAAGTGAAACCAAGGTATGCCTTTTTACAATAGGTGCTGATTCTATATGTTTATATGTGCTCACTGCTGAAGTCTGACATTTTTCATTATACTTGTTTTATTTTAGTAAGTTTTCAGTTTTTTGATCAGTATTAATTATTCTGAATACTTGATTTCTGAGTTAATATTAAATTAGAAGTAACAAATATATATACTGAACATAAAAACCTTTTTCTTTGTAAAGCTAATATAAATATTTGAGTAACTAATGAGGTTGTGTCTATTTCAGTATAGTTTGTACTGAACAACCAAGGGTAGAAGAGGCCAGTCAAAGGGTGGCTACTATAACTGACTGACCTGTTGATATTACCTGAAAGTTTTGTAAGGAAATATACAAGTGGAGCTGTGATGTGAGCTGCTACAGCCTTACATTAATTGGTGCTCACTGCTGCAGCTGAACAGATTTTATTATGCCCCATTTCCATTGTGACTGCTTTTTTATCTTCTGCTGAATATGGAAAATGTAGTAATGGCCAAGAATACTTTTCTAATGAGTTTTCATTATAGCAGAAGTAAAAAACCTATGTGTTTCACAAGAAGAAATGTGTTTTCCATTTTTAATAAACCCTTACTAACATGCACCTATCAACCATATAGGTAGAATAAGGTTTTTATTGGCTTTTGTAACTAATGATCCTGCTGTTTTACCTTAATGTCTGATTATGAAATCTGACAGAGGATCTCTGATCTGGCCATTAACAGATATATCACAAGTCATGCATTTATAGGTGTTCACTACTGTATTTGCATAGTTTGAATTATACCTAATTTCCAGTGGGACTATTGTTTTCAACTTCTTGCTAGTATGCAGAAAACATTAATGGCCTCAGTACATCTTTCTTGGGTTGGCATTAGTTCTGAATTAAAAAAAAAGCTTTATATTCCTGGAGATTTTTTTTTTATTTGTAATATGCAATACATAATGACAAATGTTTGGGGAATTAATTAAGGCTTGGGCAAATTCAGGACAATGGTTCACTAAAAACCCTTAAAGAATAATATGATTCTTAGATGTATTTTACAAATGATAATCCTCTTGTTATTGTACAGAGATTTCATAATGAATCCTCAATGAAAAACTAAGATATGGCCATTAATATACAGGTGCTTAATCTCAGTGTTTTTGCAGATGTTATCTGCTGTACTCTGACATAATTTGCATTATACCTGGTTTTCAATGGGATTGTAGTTTTTAAACTCAACTCATTTTGGTATGCAGAACTCAGTAATGATTTAGAACACTTCTTTACTAGGTTGTCATAGATAGATAAATAGATTAGTACTAGGCTAACTGCCCTTGAGAGCCATTTTAAGCCTGGCCAATTATCCCCTGTGAGATTCAAACCCTGTACCTTGTGTTTGTAAGGCAAACACCTTAACCATTAGGCCACCCTCCCAACCCTTTTGAAACACTATTTATATTTTCAGGAAAAAAAAAAATTACTTTTTTTTTTTATTTGCAATATGCCATAGCTTACATTTCAAGTCTTCAGCAAACAGTGGGATTTGGCCAAATAAAGTGTAGTCCTGCACTAAAACTCTTAACTTAGAACAGAAGTCATAAGAGAGTTTTGCATATGACAACAATGATTTTTATTGCCTCAAAGTTTCAAAATGAAATGCAAAAGGGAGCTTGAGATATGATCTTTAATAGATAAATGCCATATTCATATGTTTATAGTTTGACTGTCTATTGTTTGTATTAGAAATGCTGCATTAAAATTTTGATTAGTAAGTAAAACACAGTAATAATATATAATACTTCTTTCTGATGTCATTAGCCAAATACAAACTTTATGTATTTCTTCAGATTTTTTTTTTCATTAACTAATGGAGTTGGGTCAAATTCAGCATAGTGTGTAGTGAAGCCCCTAAGGATGAAATAAGATTTTTAAGTGTTTTTTTTTTTTGTATATAGTAACTCTTGTGTTGTTTACTGTATGTCTTACAATGAAATCTAAAAAGAAGACTGAAATATGCTCTTTTATGAATAGGTGCTGCAACCATACGTCTATGTGTGTTCACTTATAAGATCTGATGGTTTGCAGTTTGCGACTTTCACTACAGCTGTTGTTTTCAACTTTTGCTCAGTATGGAGAATGCAGACATGACCTAGAATACTTCTGTTCTGCATTTTCATTAGATCAGAAGCAAACATTGCACACATTTCATCAGGAAAATATATATTTTTCATTTGTAGTATACCTTAGCTAACATGCCAGTAAAACTCCTCAGGGTAAAATAGGTTTCCAATGTGTTTTTTGTAACTGATGATCCTGCTATTACTGCTGAAAAGTTTCACAATGACAGTTGAAATAGGAACTAAGACCTTTGTAGATGTTCACTGCTGCATTCTGACAGTTGGAATTGTACTCAGTTTGCATCATGACTCATTTTCTTTTCTGGGTGTGTACAGAACTTTATTTCAACCAGGTAGATGTATGCTGGTTCTGGACCAGGACAGATGGATGCTGCCTTAGCATGGCCTTTGAGGCCTCAAGTGGCAGCAGATGTTTGGGAGACTTGAAGACACCCCAGCCAGCATAAGCTGTACCCCACATTTTGGTTGTTCATTTAGGAAGTAATGATTTGGGTTGTTTGATAAAAGTGCACTGTTAGGTAGAAGAGGTAATGATTTGGGTTGTTTGCTAAAAGAACACTGTTAGGTAGAATTGTTATGGATTTATTGGAGTTTCAGCAAAAATTTCTGAGGATTGTGACAGGCTGGTCTGAGATTGTGTGGAAGCATATGCATAAATTTATTGGTTTGGAGAGAGCTGGGTAGTTTCCTAATCACAGAATATCAATATCGTTAAATAAGCTTGGTTTGTATTTTATTTATTTTTTTAACATTTGTCGACTGATAATGTCTGACTAGGACAGAGCCTATTTTCAGTGGAGGCCCAGGGAAAAACATTCCAGATGCATGTCTTTGGAATGTAGGAAGAAACCAGAGTACTCAGAGGAAACCCACATGAATGCAGGGAGAACATGCAGAGTCCTCACAGACAGTACCCCAGCCAAGAATCAAACTGGAGAACCTCTTTCTGTAAGGCAACAATGTTAACCACTGTACCACTGCACTGTATGTCATTGAGTATAGTGATTTTGATGATAGGAATTCTTCATTTGATCATAATGGATGGAGTTCACTTGAGTGATATTGTTTTGGACTTGTCCAATGTTCATTTTTTGTTCTTTTTGAAATATTTGGTTAAGCAATTTTAAAGGAAACTTAAGGGAAGTGTCTGTCATAGCAGGCTGGTGAGCAGAGGGGTCCAGTTAGAACTCCCCTTCTGTGCCTCCCTTTTTCTGATGTTTGGACATTCAGAAGTGAGTGGTGGTACACTGTTTTAAAAATTTTGGTGTTGTGCTATGGAGCGAGTTGTAGAATTTAACACTGCTCGTATGGGGATGGAAGGTGAGAGTGTGTCCATGCTGGCATGAGTATTTTCTGTTATTCTGCTTTAACCCTGAAGTTTTTTCATGTTATGTTATTTATTTGTAATGTAGTAATTGGTGTGTTTTTAATAAAACTAGTTGCAATGGCAAATTTTAGTGTGTTGATTTTGTCAGAAGTCTTTGGACAATTGAATTTATCCATATAGTATTTACGTTTATTTGCCATTTGTATATTTTCTTAATATTTACTACCTAACTGTCGAATGCATTTAATTTTTTAACTTGTGTTTTGTATTCTAAGTAATATTCTCTTATTTTTCTTTTTCATCTGACTTATTTTCCCAGATTGTAACTGAAAAGGATAAACAACTTGGAATAAAAAAACTGCAAGCAGCGATGTGATTAATAACTTGCAATGCATGCACAATCATAAATTACAATGAATGCTATGACATTGCAATAAGGCAAACCTTGATGTCAATGGCAGTAAATTTGAACCATAAAACAGTATTCTAACTAACTATACTGTCTATTTTAGTTTTCATTTATTATTCAGGTAATTAGGCTAGTCACAAAACCATTTTCAGCCTTGACCCAGGCTATCAGTTAAAAAAGGCCAGCTACAGTGTATTTGATAATGTCTATACATAGATATGTACATTAATATAGACGGTATTAGAATGCAATTGTTGCCTATTAGCATATTAATACTCATTGTTTCTATTTAGTATCAGAAATATATATAGTTTGCAGTGGTAAGCATTAATTTAAAGAGAGCATAATGTGAGCAAGATTGACCTGAACATGAATAAAGTGGTTCACAGCAGTATAGATTTCATTGTGGTGAAGAAGAGAGGAAAGATAGAAAAGGGGAGTTAAGGAAAAATGGAGCCACGAACACAGGGTAAAAAGGGAATTAAATACAGAGCATTTGAATGAAAGGAGCCTAATACAAAGAATAGGAGGATTAAAATAAGAGGAATGTTCTAGAAAGATGGTGAAGAGTATAGGAGAGCAGAACAGCAGAAGAGAGGGATAAATGCTGTATAGCAGTAGCAGTGAAGTTTTTATACTAGAATACTTCAAAAGGGTATTCTTGCAGTGTTTTCTAAAAAGATGACTAATGAAGGCCCTGCAAGTGCGAGTAGTTATTAGATTCCTGTTTACCTGATCTACTTTTCAGATAAACTTTCAGTGATAAGAATGATGCTTTTTTGAGTAATGCTAGATTCATGGTTTTTATTCTGATGGGTACTGAGTGGAGTAAATGCAAAGCAATGAGTTTGGTGATTGGAGACTGGAATGGAGCGACTTATTTTGTTATGACTTTTTCTTTTCTTTTTTTTTTTGAATAAACAGGCATTGTAGGGCTTACCAATAATGAAAACAGGAAGGGAGTGATCAAGAAGTACCATTAACATAATTTTTGCAATGGAAAGTCTTAAATAATGTGTCAGATAACTGCCAGACATGAATGCAAATTTCACAAACCAAACAAATATGGATAGTGAGAGAGAAAGATCTAAGTTAATGCCAAGATATCTGTAGTGATAATCTGTGTCAATAAACATGTGTGACAGGGAAACTACTGCTAAGAGTTTGTGGGGTACCAGAGAGGGCTGTTTCAGTTTTACTGGAATTTACAAATAGTTTTGTTGTTATGAAGCACTCTTTCAGGAATAGAAGGGCATCAGTTTATATTATGACTTTGAATGAGTGGAGATTAGATGGAATAGTGTTTCTGAATTTGAAGAAGAGGATGGGTCCAAGAACTGATCCTTAAGTGATTCCAGACAGCACAGTTGTGAAGATGTTTCATTTAATGCAAAGAAGATGGAATCCATGTGAAGGGACTTGTAGGCTTAGAACCAGGCAAATGCAGGCTGGGAAAACATGGCATCTCATAATTTAAGTGTTCTTCAATATGAATTAATGCACTTCTAAGAACCAATAATGTGCATATAACCTGACCCTTGTCTATGTTGTTAAAGATAAAGTTGTCCTAGCAGTACTGAAGTTGAAAGAAGGTCTGAAGTCATGCTGGGAGTACTTCAAAATGTAGAAAAGGAGCATATGTCTAATATTCCTCTTTAGAATAATTTTCTTGAGGATTTTTAGTCAAGAGGTAGAATGAGTATTGGCCTGTAATGTGCTGGGAAGGATGGAAGCAGGATCTTGGGAATGAGAATGATGTAGGCAGTGTTTTATAAAGGCAGACAGACAATGTATAGGTGAAGAGTACCAATATACATACTCCGACACACATGTTATATACACCAGAAGCATAGCTGGCACAACCAGCACCCCATACCCATACCATGAATCACTGCTGCACCCCCTCAACTCATCAAGTGAAGAGCAAAAAAATATATGCCAACCAGGTGGCCAGATACATGACACACCCTCTCCTCCCTCTTGCCCCACCCATTTAGGTCCTTTTCCTTTGCTCTGCCCCTGACCTTCCCTCAATCCATTTTATTTAAAAAAACTTCTTTTAAACTGTAGTAAACTGCTTTCAATAAATGTAGCAAACATCTGCTACAGTTTATATCCTGCCTGCATGGAAAACTATGGTGCTCATGTTGTAGTTAAAAAAATCTTCTTTTAAACCATAGTAAATTGCTTGCTACACTTTATATCCCATGTGAAGCACTACAGCAGTCAGGTTTTAGTTAAAAAAGAGATTTTTTTTACCTTTAAACTGTAGCAAACTGCTTTTTAAAATGTGACCAGCAGTTGCTACAGTTTAGACATGCTCGGGTTTGAGCATAAATGCAATAATGGCATTTAAAACCAGTATTGCATTAAAGAGAAATCTGATTGGCTGGCTGTGCCCTCCAACACTTTGTACCTGGGTAGTTACCTCTCTTGCCCCACTTTAGCTATGCTACTGATACAGACACACACACACACACACACACACACACACACACACACACACACACACACACGCACACGCACATGCACACACACATGCACACACACACACACACGCACACATGCACACACGGACACACACACACACACACACACACACACACACACACACACACACACACACACACACACACGCGTATATTTGTGTTATGTGTAGCTGCCTTTTGATTACCTTACATTGAAATTAAAAATATTAGATCTGTTGTATTCTTCATATGTAGAGCAGATAGTAGTTTGTAAATAGATTCTGAAGAGGTATGTTGGAAATTAAAAGCAGAGTTGAAGTCTTAAGGGATTTAAAAAATGTGCATGTGGAGGGTTTGTTGATTATGATGAAAGGAGGTAGAAAGATTACTGATGTTTAAGGGAAAATCTCTATGTTAATGGCAGTTGCTGAATGAGTGGTAGTTTTAGGAATGTTATTTTGTCCAGGGAGACCTTTAATATAGTATGAGATATCAAACCGAGGCCTTGATTGCCTGAGTTGATGGTAGCTCAATTAGATGTAAAAGATCCTATGGCATTTACTGAACTGTAAAGAGTTTGGGAAGTTTGTCAATACCTGGGCCAAGTTTCCACTAGGTCTTCCCTAGAAAGAGACCATTGCCCTAGTTTGACAAACTGTCAGTCAATAAATAAATAAATAAATAAATAATATCAGTCCAACAGAGTTTAAATTAGTAAAGGTGAACCTTCTGCCTCTGACTGAGAAAAGTGGCCTTGGCAGATTTTAACCTCTCCTCTTAAAGTGAGGAATTATGATAACAAATATTTATTGCTGATGGCATTCCACTGAGTCCAGGTTTTGACCTAGAGTTTCATTTGTTTTAGGTTGCAGCAGTGAGCTATGGGCAGGTATTTCTATGTAACTGATGTTTAATTAGCTGGAATAGCCTGTTTTGAATGTGTGACATTTGACATGAAGAAATATAGGAGTTTTAGTGGGGGTCTGAATAAGATTAACATTGTTGATCAGGGAAGTGAAAAGGGCCTGCTGACTGTACATGTAGGCAGAACTGAAGACCTTTTGAAAGGGAAATGTAAGAGGATCAAGCACAACTAAAAATAAAAAAAGAAATAAAATAAAAAAGCAGGGCACACAAATTAGGGAACTCTCTATAAGCTACTTTAAGAATTTTAAACCCAGAGATGAGGATTTAACCAAATGCTTAAATTTGTGGCAAGCTCTTCAACAAGATGTTAAATTTATAACCGTATCAAATAAATTAATAAAATAGTTTAAATTCCAGGATAAGGTTCTTTTATCGAAATATTGGAAAGAGAAAATCCCATTGATAGAAGAAAGTCAAATAATAATAGCAATAGACTTGACAACAAAATCTATCTCTCTTCAAAAGTGGATGTAAACTCAGCTTATGATATGGAATAATGTGTATTATACACGCCTTAGCCTGCATAAATTAAATTCTAAAAACTCCCCAAATTGTCCATTCTGTAAAGACCAACCTGCTGATCTTCTTCATATGTTCTGGAGCTGCAAATGCATTTATAAACTTTGGAACTCTTTAAAAATACAACTTCAAAAGATGGGTTATCAAAGTACAACCCTTTCATGGAAATTTATGATTTTGCATATCCCTCCAAAAGAACTTTGTAGATCACAAAGTATCATAATTATTAATATCTTCTTATTAATGAAACTATATATAGCTACTAATTGGTTAAACCCATCCCAAACTTCATGGGATAACTTTAAAATTCTAGCTATGAGACATATATTAGCCCACAAATTACTTCTACATCAACACAATAAAAATATCAATAACCCGAAAATATGGGAACAAGTGTTAATATCATATTAGCGTAATATTTTAAACCTAAATCTATTATGAGTTATTTATACACTGTAAGAGAACTTTGTAGCAACAAATTGTGTAATACTTGAACTAATCTCAATTATTTTTATATCTTTTTGTATAAACTTGTGTTGTAGGTGGAAGCATTCATGTAAATATTGTATATATGTTATGGTGTTATTGTTAGATACATTAGTTGATTTTTATTTTTAATCTTGTATTTGTTTGACATTTGTATTGAAAATGATGAAACAATAAAGATTTATTATTGAAAAAAAAAAGCAGGGACACTACAATGCTGAAAGGCGAAATACTGCTTTATTCAACAATGATAGAAACGACTAAGGGCTTTCACCTGCACATCCCAGGCTACATCAGAGTCGTGTACCATAGTCATCACTTCCCTTTTATAACTTATTGAAATGACATCACAAAATGTTAACTGCTGCCATTTTCAAACAGAAAAAAAATTACAATAGTGTTTAAAAACATTAAACTATTGTTATATCTATGCTAAAAACCACAAATAAATAACACCATACAGCAATACAAAAACATACACATAGAATTGTATAAATTGAATATAAAATTTCATATAAAAATGTAAGAGGATGTTGTAGTGGTCAGTGATTGAGTTGGGAGTACTTGTTAGAAGTGAAGTATGGAGGAATATGGGTCAGAGAATGATATCTGGATGTTAATTATTGAATGTAATAACATTAGGGCTAATAAGCTGGTTGATAAGTTGAGTAAGCTTTATAGATCAAAATACTTGTTGTTACAAGATGGACTGTTAGAAGCTGAGCCCATTTCATAAGCCACCTTAAACTATTATTATTTTTATTATGACAGCCAACAGAAAAGTTGATTTGACCAGAGATAATAAAGTAAGAAGAAAATGGAGGGGAATGTGGGATACAGGCAGGATGGGATATATAACTGTGTGGCAAGTGCGAAATGTAGCAATATGATTGACTAGCCGGGGATACCATAGCTCTTAACTATTCAGAATTGCACAGAATGTCCAGAT
Source organism: Protopterus annectens (assembly GCF_019279795.1). Taxonomy (NCBI): domain Eukaryota; kingdom Metazoa; phylum Chordata; order Ceratodontiformes; family Protopteridae; genus Protopterus; species Protopterus annectens. The sequence continues at coordinate 53,516,969 of NC_056725.1, forward strand.
TTTTTCTCATACTTTTGGTCTGTTACTCAAAAAACTTATGGTTTTCTGGTAAATCACTCAGAATTGAAGTCACTAAATAATGACAGACATTTTAGTTTTACACTTCATATCCTTAAAAATGCATGTTAATGCAAAACCTGTTATTTTAGCAACATTCTGTGTTTATAATATTAATATATAAAATATATCCCTAATTTTGGGGCTTTGTTTTGTCTAGAGTTATTATTGCTAAGAAACTGAGAGGTATGGGCAACGCTGTCAGAGAAGAAGTTAGAAGAGGTGATGGAAGTGGTGTTGTTGAGACACTGTTTTGAAAATATTAATGTGCTTCCTCAGGTTTTAAGTCTAGTGTTGTCATTGCAAAAGCAGTGGCAGGCATTTAGAAGAGGTCTATTTGATAGAAATGATTTCAGGGTTATATTGACTTTCAATAGAGCATATGTATTGCTTATGCCGTGAGCACTAATTTGTTATATGTTTTGGTCATCAGATCTCAATCACAAATTTGGAAGGGGCAGAATTAAAGCTGGTAAATAATGTACAGAATTAAGTTCTGTGTCTCCACATAGGATGATCTTAGCTTTACAGCAGGAAGGCTGTGATAGAGACAAGATTTTCCTAGGTGTGTAAAGGAAGAATGAGTAGGGATTGTGAAGATGCTGTGCAAAGGTCCAGAGGCATGCTTATTTGCTTTTCATCCTTTTACTTCCAAATACTGATAAAATCACTACTTTGTCTCCCTGGTCTGTATTGTTATTCAGGGCACATTATATGAAAGGCTATTAATAGTGCTGGTCTAATTCTTATACAGCTGCTGAAGGTTAATGGATTTATATTTGACCTGCTTAAAATGTATCCTGGAAAACACCCAAATAAAGGAAAGTGTACTAGACTTACTTTTAAATAAGTAAGTCTGTTTATTCAAATATTACCTTTAGGGGTGTACATTGAATCTTAAAACTAAGCAAGTAAGTATGTTTAGTCAAATCTTAACTAAAGGAGTGTGAACTCAGCCCCAAAGTTATATTTTTAAGTATGTTTACTCAAATCTGCGTACATTTTTGTTCACTTCAAAAAAATTATTTCCATAAAAGTTTTCCAACATTGCCCCCTTTTACATTGTGTTGGCTCACCTCTCATTTAGCATAACATTAGCAGTCTTCTATTAAAGAGATTGTACTATACAGGATACCTAAGCAGCTGACCTAGGAATTTGTTCTACATTTGTGTCTCAGGCTCTGTTACACTCACTGTGCAGACATATTTCTAACTGAATCTAATAGGAGCATTGCCTTTTTTTTTTTTTTTTTTTTTTTTTTTTTGTTGGTTTGCTTTACTTTCCTAGAAGTAAAGTTCACACTACATTCAGCCATGGTACAGATGGATTCACTTTGTTCTTTACCCTACCCCCATTTCCACCCACTCCATATCATTAAATTTATACCTTACAAACCGCTCCTGTCCTCTCTACACCACTGCCCCTTCCCAACCTATAGCAGTACACAAACACATTGAAATCACACAACCCACAGGTATAATTCTAATAGCTAATCCAAAATACTGATGGTATCCCAACTCTTCCCCTACACCACATTATGCTTTCTTCAGATGCTTAGCCTCAGTCCCATTACTTACACATGTTAAAACCTTCTTAAATTATTTTACAAAATCACTGCAGTTGCTCCACTCAAATGCACCCAATCCTAGCAGTTACTGGTTTCACGGCCCCGATGCTGCAAGCCATCAAATCAATTCCATCTCTGTTCGAGTCTCATACTACCTCCCACTTGTCTTTATTTAGATCAACTAAGTTTATTCATATCAGAATAATCCCATTCTTCTAGATTGTCATAAACTCTTCTTTTTTTTCACTTCTCTCTCTTGCTCTGTTTCTCTCATTATTACTGTCTATTCCTTTTTCTAACAGATTCTGCTTCCACTGAAACTAACAAAACCACACTGTTCATCACCCAGTGCTACTTATAGATCCCTCCCATCATGCTCTTCTAATTGTACAGGAATGCCTTAACGTATGTAAATGAAAAGCAGTATACTATACAATTCAATCTACTTCAAAACTACAAGGAAACCTATTGCATTCTTAAGAAACCCCTTAAACTAATACCAGCCTAACCCTGGATCCATCAGCCTAAACCAGTCTACTCAAATACCCTCTGACACAAACACCCAAAACCACTTAGCCACTTTTAATACTCTTATAAACTAAGTACAGGACAATTCAACCAGTTTAAAATAGTGTGTATAAACATGAATAGTATTAGCAACAAATGGAGAAATCCGCATTCTTGGCTGCACACAGAAAAAACACAAAGTATAAAAGAAAACTGGCTAGAACATAACTAGCGCCCCTCTCAAAGCATCCAGCCTCTGTCTACTGTCTAATACAATAGTATACCAGGCAAAATACAAAGAGTGGAGTTGTTCATCTCAATCCACAATAACCTATCAACCACCATCAAAAGGGTTCCTGCGACAAAAAGCAATCAAAACTATACTTATATCTGGGTAACAACTAACCAAACACTGGGAAGTCATGCTGGCATTCATTTTTGTTTGGTCTACATCCTTTCTCCTCAGTCACTGTCTTCCATCAACTGGTTATTGAAATTTCCCTTCAAGTGTTCTACATAATACCATCATCCTTGGTGATTTTGATATTAATGCTACCAATACACTCCTACACCCACTAAGTAAAATGCTCGTACTTCACAACCCTGAACAATTAATCAAAACATCTACCAGACCAAACTTCTAAACAGGTAAAAGTTCTATTCTCAACCTCATCATCACCAATGTAAAGACATAGATACATTACCATCAATATCCTCTCCTCCCCAACAACTTAAGTAACCACTGCTTACTGTTGTCAAAGTGAATTTCAAAACAAATACCCACCCTGTATAATTTACATACAGACCCTTTCCAGATTTGAAAACCACCTTGCTTGACCACCCACTTAACTTATATAATCTAATCTTCACTCTTCATTCAGTTACACCATAATCCTGCCCTGAATTACTTCCTAGGAAAGCCAGCCATGATACAAGATACAGTTTCCCCTAAGTACATAGGAGAATTAGGGGACAAAATATCCCTGGATAAACCATAATTAAAAAAAAAAAAAAAAAACTTATACTGGATAGTGACAGATCCTGGCAGGCATGGAATCAGCAGCCAGCTAATGCACTGCCACATAATAACTACCTTGAGTTAAAGGAAAATAAGGCATTCCACCCCAGAAAAAAGACAAAAAGCACTAGCAGCTACTTCTAAACTCTAAACTGTGGAATAAACTTAAACTTCTCACAAGAAATATTAAAGATTCCCTAATGCAGTTTTTGCTTAGATCTAAATTGTAAGTCAGAATTCTGTTAATAATTCCAGGCATCTCCTAGTAGAAACTAGTTAAGATATAAGCGATAACTTCCCCTAACCGGAATGACTCACCTTTGATCAACACATCTCAATGCTCCCAGACTCACCCCTTCTATCACAATACACTATAGATTAGTACTAGGCTAACTGCCCTTGCAAGTCATTTTAAACCTAGCCAATTATCCCTTGTGAGACTCAAACCCTGCACCTTGTGTTTGTATGGCAAACACCTTAACCATTAGGCCACCCTCCCTAAGCTAACTGCCTTTGTGAGCCATTTTAAGCCTAGCCAATTATCCCTTGTGAGACTCAAACCCTGCACCTTGTGTTTGTAAGGCAAACGCCTTAACCATTAAGCTACCCTCCCAACCCAGCTGCAATCCTCTCCACTTTCTACTGCAGATAAACCACCATAAAATAAATAAAAAAAGCTCTACTTACCATATACTCTAAATGTACTGTTGATTTCTCTAAATTGCACCTTAAATTTTCCAAAATGGCAACCACATACATCTCTGGCCTCCTAACAATAGTAGGCAGTAGTTTTTTAAATTGCTGGGGAGGATTGATGCTAATACATCTAATTTTTATGTTGATGATGATGAGATAGAGAGTGTAACTTTTACATGATAAGTTATTTGGTCTAGTAGGCAGTTTAACTATTTGTTCAAGGTTGTGGTTTATCAGCATTCAGTCTTTCCCATTTGACTGGACATTCCCACATTATCCGGGCATGCAGTTATTATCCCTCTACCCAAAACCTGGCATTCCCAGGAACGCAAAGACTACACATCAATAATCAACACAGGCCCTTTCATAAAAATATTTGAAAGGCCAATCTACAGACAAATCTTAGAACACATTAACAAATATGGGCTAATCAGTGATCCACAGCACAGATTCTGCATCTTCTTCAGCACCAAGACCAGCCCTGTGTAATATATGAAAATATGAATACATTTAAATTAATAGGCAACCTATTCATAGATATGACCACAGCACAGCGCTCTCCACAGTAAGCTTATGAAGTTCAACTTTGGTTGTCTATAAAATTTTTCCAGAGCTATTTGGAGGACAGGACATTTTAGGTTCACATAAATAGCTGCAATAAATGAACCATTAACATAATGTTCCACAGGGATCTATTCTTGGGTCTCCATTATTCTGTCTCACTTTTTATTAATGACTTGCTACCCGACCTTTCCCAACTAAGTTTATTCATATCAAAATAATCCCACTCTCCTAGATTTTTATAAAATACTGCCTAACCTTCAGCAGAAACTGCAAAGCAGCTTTACAATGCTATGTATCCTGAACCACAGCAAAATACTTCTCATTAAGGCCATAAAATTTAGCATTATGATTATTGGAACTTTTGAAAACTTCAACCCTCCTGTATGCATGTAACTAACAAAAATGGCAGATGCTTGCCAGCTATAACAGAACAGGAGTATAGAGGAGTAACATTAGACCCATCCCTCTCTCTTTCTCAAAATACATTATCAACATTATCAACAAAATCCTAGGACAACTGAAATTATGCTACGTTTCTCATCTTCTCACACTCACTGCTAGTCTTGCCATAGCTAAGAATGTACTGATTCCAATAAGTTAATTATGGTCTCCCACTAACTGCCACCCACTATAGTAGCAAGACACAAAAAAATTCAAACAACAATAAACAAAATTTGCTTTACTTGCAAATCAAGTAAGCCATTACTGCCATCTTCTTTTTCTTGTTAAATGGTTACCTGAAAATGAAAAGACAAGTCTAATTCTCTCCACACAGATCTATTAAAGTAGGATACTGCTCTACATTAAGAGCAAAACTACAAACGAGACAACAAAGCACACACTAACAGATGTCCACGAGGAGATCCATACTTATATAACACCTATGATACGTGAAAGGGCATTTTCATAGCATCAGCGATTTAAAAGCGGTTCTTGTAAGAAGGTAGACAAAGCATTTAAAAGCAAGCTAAACAAATACTTGTGGAAAGAATCAACTTGCTCCTGCTATAAAAAAGAGCTAGAAACAACCTTGATTCTTGCAATGATGTCATTTCCTTTGTTCAAACCTTCTTATGATATATGCTGCAGTAAGTAAACTTACTTCTATGTACATTCTTGATGTACTACTAAGATTGTACTCACTGACACTATTATTTCTGTAGATGGTGCCTGAAAATGGGTTTGCAAACCAGTTAACAAAATGAAATTAATAAACAAACACTGCAGACTATACCTTTACGTTCTTTTCTTGTACTACACTTTAACCTTCCATATCACTACACCCTCTTCTAATCTGTTCATCCCCCAGTCTAAATATCCCTTTTCTCTCTCTATTACCACTTCAATATTTACTTCCAGCTTTCTCTCTTCCCCATTGCTTTCACAGTCCCTCTACCAATGTACTCATCAACATCATCAACCTCATTTTGCCATTTTCTAAATGTGGTCAGGATGTTGTGTCAGCTGTCACGATCCCTCCCTCTATTCACTGCCACTGTCCAGCCTTCTATGACACTCACGCTTGACTGTCACAGGTCTTCTCTCACACAATCCATCCACCTCTTTTCTGAACACCCTCATTTCCTCTTGCTTTCTTCCTGTCTGCCCAAATCTTCTCCAATAGAAAGTGTTGTGCCCTTCTGTACATATGCCCATATCTATTCTATTTGATCTTTTCTGCTATTTGAACAACTTTGGTTTCTACTCTTATGTCCACATTTCTTTGTCTGTTCTACAGTATATATCCTACCACCCTTCTCAGGCATTTCATCTCCATCACTTCTGGCTTCCTCAGCTGTTCTGCCTTTAATGCCCAGGTTTCTGTACCATACAGTAGCACTGGTTGCACCACTGTTTTATATACCTTACTTTTGAACTTTTTTGGCATTCTTTTGTCATACTCTATCCCTGACACTGTGTACCACTTGGCTGCAGCACCTCTGATTCTAGCTTTGATATCTTCATTCAAACTTCCTTTCTCCTCCACCACCCCTCCCAGATAATTAAAGCTGTTAAGCTGTCCCACTATCTTCCCTTCTGTCTCAGTTCTCAGCTTTTTCTGATGTCCCCAGTTTGCTGCCATTACCGCTGCCTTATCTGTACTTAGTTTCATCCCGTGTGCCTTCAGTTTTACATTTCATTCTTCTATTGTTTGCTGAAGTCCTTGCTCAGAGTCTGCCTGTAATGCCACACTGTCTGCATGCAGCAACTTTGTTGATCTGTCTCTTCTGACCTGTTTGCTAATGTAGTGCATCATCAGTATGAAAAGCAGTCAGCTCAGAACCCAGTACTGCTGAGAACCCCTCTGTAAGAATGAACGCTGTTTGTACTTGAGTATTGGGTCCTTGTACACAGCCTGCACTAATTCTGCCAGTTTTTCTGGTACTTCCAACCACCACAGGACTACCCAAATCAGCTTTCTTGGGACCTTGTCATATGCTTTCTCCAAGTCTAAGAATGCCCAGTTGGACTCTCTCCTCATTAATAGCTTCTACTTAACTATCAGTCTCACTGAAAACATTGGGTCAGTTGTGGCGCATCCTGCTCTGAATCCGAACTGCTCATCTTCCATCTTATTTCCTACTACTCTGTGTCTTCATTTATCAATCACCCTTTCTAGAACTTTCATGCAGTGTGACAGGAGTTTGATACCTCTGTACTGTCCACAGTATTAAATGTCCCCTTTGTTCCTGAACACTGCCACTGCTATACCTATTCTCCAGCCATCTGGGATGCATCTTTCTCTCCATACTGCTATGAGTATCTTCAGTAGCCATTTCTCCCCTATCTCACCCAGCATCTTTATCATATCTGTCTGTGATCACATCTGCGCCTGCTGCATTTCCAGACCTCATTTTCTTTAGTGCTTTTCTTACGTCATCTATTGCAGGCTTCTGCTCTTCTCTCTGTCTGGGGAAGTACAGCTTCTATGGGGTTTTATTTTTCAGAAGCTAGTGGAAGTTCTCCTTCCATCTGCCTTTGATGTCCTGTGGACATGTTGTTACTAGCACCCTTAGAAAGGGTGTCTGACTATCTTCTTTATCTTTCTGTCTTTGCCTTGCAACCTGATATAGTTTCTTTGCGCCGTCTGCTGACTTTGCAGAAGCTGATGGAGTGCCTCTGATGTCTTGTTCTTTGGTACTACAACTCATTTTTTAGCTTCTTTGTTAGCCAGTCAGTATTCCTTCCTAGCCTGGTCCATGTTTTCTATCTCCTTCTTTTCCTGCACTGCTTCTTTGTCTTGATGACGTCTGCATTCCACCACCAGCTTTTCTTATATATTTCCATACCTGGCTCGGCCACATATCTGTTCTGTAGTCCTCTCACATGCTGTTTTGAGGCACTGCCATTCTTCTTCAGTTCCACCTATTTCCTCTTGTTCTTGAGGTGCTAGTAATTCCATGAACTGTTGTACTTTTGTTCTAGTCAACTTCCAGGTCTTAAGCCTTGTCACTGTTGACCTTAGAGCCTTCTGTGACCATTGCTTGTAGCTGATTGTTGTGGGCTGACTGTACTGTGAATTTTGACTTTCTTTGTACTCCTTAGTCTTGCTGTTATTTTTTCTTAATTCCTGGACTTGTAATTATGCGTCTCAAAATGGCATACACTGCTACAGTTAATGGACCATTATGTAGCAAGGAAAGCAACAGTCAGGCCAGAATTCAAGGGCACTAGGACAAACAAATGAAATGTTTATAGCTACTTCAAACAGTGAACAAGTACTGCATCTTTTGTGGAATGACTGGGAACAGGTTTGTTACATTTTAGAAATATTGTTGTGTGGTAAGGTCACCTATACCAGTACTAAGAACCACAAAAAAGATGACCAACCCATTTAACATGTTCACCAAGATCCAAGATTAAGTACTTTCATTTCAAATGAGACTTCATTACATTCTCATCTGAGACAAAAGTGCTTAATCTTTTCACAACAAATTTTCTTTGGATAAAGTGAATTTTGTGGTGTTGGAGTTTGGGTGAACATATCCACTTGGTTGGTCATGTTTGTTTTTTTGTTTCATAGTAGGCAATTTTGAATAGCATGTGGGTTTTATTTTCAGTATTCCCCATTTTTTTCTTAATTTTCTTTATTTATTTAAAGTAATCTTCCACAAGATATAACGACATTTATCAAACAGTATTCTTTGCATTTCCTTTGTTGCAATATCCCCTACAATATTCAGAATTCAGTCTCATAGCTGTTCAAGTCACAACCAGCTACAATAAGTTCCCCAGAAAATACATTACGTTAATTACAGCTATTTGTATCAACATCTTACTAGTCATACCTCATTCACTCTGCCTTCACTCCCCATCCACTTCTTATAAATAATTATCACCTGAGAAATTCTTCCGTCTTCCCTCTGTACCTCACATCTTCTATGTCTTCCTCCCTTCTGTATGTCTGCACTCACAACTTCAACCAGAAGCCCCATTTTACTCCAAACTATCCTTAGCCATAACTCAGTCATTATCTCCAAAACCTTTGCTCTCATTTTTTCCTTCCAGATGCTTGCAACTTCCTTTTTGAAAAAGTGCACTGTCAGTAATAAACTGTTTTTGCCTTTATTGAGCATTTAGTCCCCTTCTTCTCCCCTAAACATACACATTAACCCTCTCATTTCCACTGCTTTATTATACACCCCTTTCAGTACACCCTCTAGCATAAGTCGCATCAGGGCCTTAAACCACTGAAAAGCCCATCTACATCGAAAATTAAACATTATCACCCTTACCGACTGAATTCTCTTTGACAGGATTCCTATATTTCCAGGCTATTAATCCCACTAGCTCAGTCATTCTTGCCTTCGTTTTACCCATTTCTTACATAATATGTCCTGTAGTATAGTAAATACCTTAACTTCCAAATATGTATTCCTTCCTTTTAATACAGCAGCTCTAATTCTCCCATTGCCATTCCCTTTTAGTACATATGAGTGACTTCAAAGGTTTTCAGTAGCTCAGAAACTGTTTCAACATCTTAAAGTCTTGGTAAGTAAATTGATGCTCTGGGCAATGCTCAAGACTCGTACCTCTCTGAAAGCAGCTGACTCCTAATTCCACACTAGCTGTGGCTCTGCAATAGCTATTCAGCATCCTCTACAGCAGCATCATACAGTAATGCATGAACACTACTACAATTCTTCCATTTTGCAATAATGCTCTGAACTCTGTCAGTCTCTGTGCCAGCCTTTCCACAGCCAACAAAAATAATTCTAGTGACAGCAGGCAAGCCTGTCTTATTTCTCATTCTGGTCTTACTTCATCTGATCCTGCCCAGTGATCTTCATAAGCAAATACTACATTAGCTGCCCTTGAGGGCCATTTTAAGCTTAGACAGTTTCCCCTTTCAAAGGTGAGAATCAAACCCTGTACATTGTGTTTGTGAGGTAAATACCTTAAGCATTATACTAACCCTCAACCGTTATCTTAATCCTCCCACACTGGGGCCTTTACAACACTTTAACTCCTTGTGATGATCACCCTTCTCCAATAATATGTTCCAGATTTTTTTTTTATCATAAACTCTAAATTTACTGGATCAGATACTTTCTGCATACCCATTAGTACCACCCCCACTTTACCCAGATTCTCTTTTGCTCCCATCAACAAAACTCATGAAGATTGGCCTTTAACAAAACCTACCCAAATGTCTTTTACTATATAGATGGTATCTCTTCTATCTTCACCATCAAACCTTGAGCCATTAACTTTGCATCTGCATTGCATAAAGATAATGGGCCTAAAATATTCAGGGTTCTTCTTATCTTCCTTCTCTTTTGGCAGCACCATACTTTCTGATTCCTCCATCAAAGCTGGAGCCCCGCCTACTACTAAAACCTCATTAAAGACTTCAACCAAAGTCCCTGTTATTCCATACCCACTTGTTGTTGTTGTTGTGTCTTTCGGCTTATCCCAGTTAGGGGTCGCCACAGCGGAACTACGGTCCGCTAATGTTTGGTAGTGGATTTTTATGTGATGAGTTACCAGCCCTGATGCACAACCTTCAACGAAGGCATGCCCATGCACACATGCCTCCACACAGAAGACGCTCTAGATGAGAATCAAACGCGACAACATCTTGCTGTGAGGTGACAATGCTACCGCAGCACCACTACCGCGGGTTATTCTAATTTATAAAAATCCACTAGGAAGTCATCTAAATCTCCAGGTCCCAATTATATATCTTACTACAGCTATTTCTTCCTCTTTTGATATATATTTCTCTCTCTTCCTGTCTCTCTATCTCTATACTTCCATTCTGACTTTCTCCTCTGCCTCCAGCACTGCTTCTATGGTTTCATCAATTACAATATATTCTCCTAAGTTTGTTTTATACGGTTCAGCATAAATCCTTTGAAGATCTACCTAATATCCTTATATGTTAGCTCCCTTTTTACATCCTGCCCCTTCAACCTGTAACTTGAGCTTGCTTCTTTTTTCCTTCAATCTCCAAGCTAATCATTTTTCTTTTATCTAACTTTTCCTTCACTAGAAAGCTGCCATTTCAGCCTTTATCTGCCCTTCTACAATCTCCTTCAATTCTTACTTAAATACTTGATTTCTCTTCTAATTCTGACTCTCTGTCTCTCTCTGACCTTGTACCAATGTGTCCATCTTTCTGTAACTTTTTCAAATGACATTCTAACACTACTACCTGATTCTTTCTCTGCATATTTAACACTTCTCTATGATTCACTATCATGTCCCCAAATTCGCTGACTTTATTCACTGCCATTCCCTACAGCTTACTCTCATTTTCCACTTTATTTTGTTTCAGCATTGCACTTTCTGAGTCATTCTCCACTTTCTTTGATTCTGTCTGCACACAGTGACTTTCCTACTCCTTCAAGCCATCTCCATCACAAGTAAAGCATGACAAGAGATTCCCTCCCATAATCCTGAGCCACACTACTTCGCAACCTGTCTCTTCATCTACCAATATTCTGCCCAGTCAACTCACTTGTTTACTCTCAGTCCTGTTGAAAATAAAATACCTTTTCATGCCCTACATTTCCATGCCTATGTTTATTAATCCCAACCTAGCCATTCCTTCTTATAACACTCTTTAGCACTTTACATGAAACTTTACTCTCATAAATAATCTATCCAGCTCTGGGTTCAAAACCATATTGAATTCCTCTTCCCACATTATGCTATCTACCTTCTTCTTTACCTTACCCAATGTCCTGACATAGGCTACTACATTCTTTTTATTGCCCTCATTTGGTCCGTAATGTGACATCTAAACTTCTTCTTCTTCTTTCGGCTTTTCCCGGTTAGGGGTCACCACAGCGGATCACCTGTCCGCTCATGATTGGCAGTGGAGTTTTACAGTGTCAAGTTGCCAACCCGGTGCCCAACCTTCCACAGAAGGCACACACATGCACACACTCACACCTAGGGCCAATTTAGACTGTCCAATCCACCTACTGCATGTCTTTGGGATGTGGGAGGAAACCAGAGCACCCAGAGGAAACCCACGCGACCACAGGGAGGACATGCAGACTCCACACAGAAGGCACCCCAGCTGATGATTGAACCGTACAACCTCTTGCTGTGAGGTGACAATGCTAACCACTGCACCACCATGGCCGCCCATTTAATTATAGTCATTCCTAAAAACTACCATCTCCCTGTTTCTCCAACTGGAATCTTTTCCCATTCCCAGCACCAGCCCACAGTAAGATACTTTTTTCATTTTTTCCTGCATCCCTTTACACAGCCAAACCCACTTATTTATAACCCATTCTTTCTAATTTACATATTTCCATCTTACTTAGCTTCAAACCATATAGACAAACTATTTTCAAGCCCTCTCATTTTACCTTTGTCATGATTACTTTTCTCCTGTGTGTGTTCTTAATCACCTGTAATCAATGATCCCACCATCAAAGCCCCCCACTTTTCATCACTTGACCTGTGTATCTCCCTGTGACATTAGGCCCATGAAGCCCTTGAGTATGTCATCCCAAGGATAGATCTTGGTTGCTGTGGGTTATAGCATGCAGAATCATGCTCTTAGCTACACTGTCCACACCCAGGGCTCTGTCCTTTTCCTAAATGTCCATACTCCTGTATGACCTTTCTAATCTTATTAACACTTCATGAGCTAACAGCTCTGCCATAAACTTTATACCCCACCTCATTCATCCCATTCCACTTTTAAGGCCCAAACTTTTTCAGCTCTTTCAGCACTTCTCATCACTCTCCACAAGACATTTATTCTATACATTTTAAATGACCTTTGCTCTTTTATTCAGAGGTAGGAATAAAGACAAAACATTACAAATCCCCACTGAGTACTTGGCCTTTGTTTCTGATAAAAAACATTGCCTTATCTCCTGCATCTATATCTCTTCTTTTTAATTCAACCACAGTCCTGTACCTACTAAGTGTGATGTTCATCCAATACTGTAATGTCTGTTCTGTGGCTTCATAGCATATATTTCCATGCATCTATCCCTACTCCACTGCCAGCTATTCCCCAGTAATTCCTGCTTTCTACGTTTTATTAATCAGTGCCATCATTATACCATTCTTCAATTTACATACTTTACTCACATTTTTGACATTGTCACTCTTCTCTTATTTCTTTCATTTTACCATTTCTTAGCTAGGATAAACATTTTCTATTGGTATGATTATCTGTTTTATTTAGTGCGGGATTCTGAATAATTTTACATGTAGTAAGAACCTGCATATATCTTACCTGATGCAGCATTTCTAAATAATTTAGGCTTTTTAGTGCAATACAGTGGTGGTTCTGAAAGGGGTATTTGCTATAAATTTAGCAACTTTGTTGTAGCATTGTTCAAGATTTGATTTTTTGTGATGTCTAGACGTTAGTAAGGATTTGAGCACCATAAAGAAGTGCGGGGAGGAGATAAGTAGTGGCAAGTGTAACTTTAGATGCATTAGTGAGAAAGTTTTTGACTCTATAACCCATCCCTAGGTTTTGATGAATTTTTCTCATGCAACTTTGTAATATGGAAGTTGAATTTAAGACTACCATCCACTGTCATCCCTAAAAAGTAGGTAAAGCAAAATTTGCAAATGCCAATACAATGTAGAAACAGCCAGTGTACAGAGCAAGGAGAGATGTAAGAAAGAAAAGAAAAGAACATGTGTTTTTTATCCTAGTTATTAATTCCTTCCTATGCACTGTCTGTCCTGTTTCACTGCTAGAACTTCCTGTGCAAAGCCCTGATATTAGAAGTGACCACAACTAGCTTATCCTTCATCACCTTTAGGAAGCAAGATGGTGGCACCTTGTGTGGCAGTGGCCTCTCCAGCTCCCAATGTGCATTTTGTGTTTTTATGTTGAAATTTTGCAAATTGTCAAGCTGTAGTCCATTGAACGGTTCATTCTTGACCTGGTTGCATGTGCAGTTGACTGCAGCCATGATATCCATGGTGCCTTTGTTGAGTTTTTGCTTTGTTTAAGAATCATTAAATTGATCATGGAAGTTTGGGCCTTCAGTGGCGAGTTTGAACTGAATGCACAGAGCAGAAAACAGACTTTTTTGTCTGCCAGATTTGATTAAAAAGACCGGACTGAATTTGTTGGTTCAGAGGGAGACCCTGTTGATGATGTCAGAAATGGAATGATTGTGGAAAGATCATCAAACTGGTTGTGGCTGTTCGGGCCTTCAGATAGCAACTGTTGCACTGAATGCAGGTAGCAAAAAGCCTGACTTTGTCTGCTAATTGTTGTTTTGAATTGGATTTAGAACTGTGGTGTCGGAAGGGACCAAACTGGGACTTGGATGTTGCTGGTGTTGGAGAGGGAGATGGCGGCGGTGTGGATGGAGTGAATTGCTGTAGTCAATGAAATTGTGCATGGCTGATGAAGCTTTTATGCATTCTGTACCTTTGGTTGGCTTGGCCACTGTTGTTGTCACTGTTGTTGTATATGTGCATTTCGTTTCTGTGTTTCTGATCGTACATATGCTTGGAGAAACATAATTTTTGTTTAGCTGTGCACTTGTGTATATGGTCTGAATGACAATAAAGTTACTTTTGTCTTTTGACTTTGACTTGACTTTAATTTTCCTTCCATTTTGCAATTTAGCAGTGACTGCAATACTCACACCAGAGCAATAGTTAAGCTACTGCTGCCTCTACCTTTGCACCAAAAAGGCATATTTTCCACATTTTTTTGTATTTTGAAATTTATCACCTTACATTGAGCTGATGCTCCTAAGCTGTCTCCACCGTAACACTTTGCTGTCAAAAATTCTTATGATATTTTTCATGCTGAAATCCATTGAAAGAATAAACTATTGAATATTGAAATTTTGGAGTTATTTCATATTTCACTCAAAATGGTGGTTACTAGGCTATTGGCCCAAGAGACATTTTAGACCTAGCCAAACTTATCACAAATTTACCAAAATAGTTAATACCCAAAGGAATTTTATAAATATGATATAAACTTGTACACATCAACCATTTATAGGCTGCCCCTGTATATTAACGGCATAGGTGCCAAACTAGGGGTAAATTTGCAATTGCTCATCCATTCGTCAAAGTTACTTTTGAATATGATTACAGATGAAGTTTGTTCACATAGATGAGAAGCCTGATCCAGAGAAAAGGTAGTCTTTGAGATACATACCTGTTCCTCCAACATGTCTTGTCTATGACTCAGACAGGATTTAGGTGCCTAGAATGGCTATTTCTTATCCTATTTGTTTTGCTATTTCTAATCAATATAAATGTATCAGCAAAATAACCGCTAGCCAACCTGGTAAATGCTCCGTAGCTATATAAATATATGTCACAATAAAACAAAAGTGTGATAAATTAGGAAGTCTATTTGTTACAGGCACTGCTTTTACTTCAGGGTAAAGATTATATAAGTGCAGCAAAATACATACAAAAAAGATCAACTAAGGCATGTCTCTGATAGACTTTACAAAGAGTTTGCTATATACTAACTTTCATATAGTTATTAATAAGGAACTTGGATTACTGTACAAGCATTTCCTGCTACCATTTGTATTATTTTTGCCTATCTCAAGAAGAAATTATCAGTATCAGAAGAGCTAAAGTAAATATGAATCCCTGTGTATGCAGTTAAAGGCAATATACACAATCTTACCAATAACATGCTTTTTAAGGCTTTGTTTTGCATAGTAAAGCTAGACCTAAAGTAAAGTGTCATGAATAATACTCAACAGTGCTTCAGGAGAGACAAGGATGTATAACTCATTGGCTAGCATTTTATAACAGGTTTGCTCAAGCTGCAGACATGAGATTGGGTAGTATCAGTACATTTGGACTAGTGATGAATTATGTGTGCCATAGATCCCGGACTGTCTCCAAACCTTGGGCCTCGCACACACACACAGTTTTTTCTTTATCATTTTCTTTTTTTAGGGTCATGTATTTTTATAACCATGCATAAATGCATATGTTCTTATAAATTCACCTCTGTGATTGTTTTACATGTGTAGTTATTTGACAGTTTATATTTATTGTTTAAAAAATTGTCTAAATGCACAGTTAAATTTGTATTATTGAACATTTTTCCAGCAAAGATCATTATCTTGAAATAAATTGGAAATTGGAAAATGATTTGTGTCTGAAGATCAAGCAAAATGAAACTAAATGCATGGTTATAATGTAACAAGAGTTGTTTGAAATATAGAGACCATAAAATCCTCTCTGCTTAATGTTTCATACATGGTTCTCAATTTTCATTCATATAAGGAATATGCCTGATCTGCTTATAAATAAAATATCTGCCTTTAGCCGTTCTTTATAAGATTATTGGTCAGTGGGTCATACTGAAGTATGTGTTTATGAATAAGTTATAGGATCATCAATATTCCTTTAATCATCAATCTGATATAGTTGATAAACTGCATAAAACAGTTCTGATACTTCCTAGATCATTTCCTAAAATATACATTAGTTGGGAAATAGGCCTTTTTTCCCTTCAGCTGAGGATGGAATATAATCATGTAGTCAGTGGATTAAACCGACTCATGTTCCCTATGCATTGATCAGTTATGAGTTACTACATCAAAAGTCTAGATGTGTGGAATGGGGCATCTATAATGAACCTGTGCCCTTTGCGATTAAATATTTCTTAAATCTGTGTGGTCCCCTCAATAATAATAATAGCAGAGAGAGGGGAAACTGCTCTAGCATATAAAGAGACAATATGTAGTTCTGTTTACAAGGAAAATGATCCATCAAACACCTATTCTAGATTTGTTTCTAAACTATCTTCTATATATTGACATTAAATGCATGCATGAAGCTTTCTTTATTTCCATTCCATCATAGATTGCCAGTTATTTTTAAGATTTCAGTAAGAGCTGTTTTCTACTAATATGTGGTGGAAAGAGTACAGCAGAGTATGGAGAGAGGCATATTTATGTGGTGATCTTTAAAATGAGGATCTGTTTCTTATAATTCTAGATTGTAAACTATCTTTGAAAACCTGTTTTATATTACTCTCTTGGATGGTGCTTACATTAATAGAGACTCAGATGGTGAGGCATCTATCTAGTTTAGCACTAAATGAATATCTTTATTTCTTACTTTGTAGATTTATTTTTATTTAGGTTTCAGTCATTCTGCTTAATTCCTAATTGGTTCACTATAGTTTCAAGTAAATTAACTTCATATTAATAGGCTATCTTGTTTTTATGAAGTATATGGTAACTTAGACTTATTTTATTCATAAATACTGACAGGTAAAAAGAATTAAGTAGGAGTTCAATACTGGTTTAATTTCTCTATGTATTTTGGGTTTCTAATATCATGAGGAGTAAAGACCCTTTTCCTAAGTCATGGTATGATTAAGGTTCATGAAAGTAGTATTGTTTCAGTCTTTGATGTTAGCCTACAGTGCTCTTCCCAGCACCCACAATGTGCCCAGAAATGACTCCTACAACTATTATTGGAACTGTCTGGTTATCTTTCTTCCACACTGCTGTCATGCCATCTTGATATCTTATTACTTTTTGTATCTCTGTACATGAGACACTGTAATTGCTAGGCGTAGCAATTTCAATGATTAATGTTACTTTCATCTTTTTTCATGGACTACTATATCTGTTTTTTTTTTCACATCTATTTTTTGAATAGTTGGTAATGGGTGATCCCATGCAATGTATACTTTGTCATACTTTATAATGCTTTGTGGTTCATTTATCAGTGCTTCTCAGCTACTTATATTCTGCAGCGTTTGCACAATCCCTAATGTAACAATCTTCCCATATTATTGTACCTTTCAGTGTGCAGGTAATCTGCTGTTGTATTACACACAGCAACAAGGTGTGTGACTGTTTCTAGTTCTTTTTTTACACAACCTACATTTGTCTATTTCTCTCACATTTTCAATGGACTTTATAAACCAGTGAGTACATAGTCCACAGTCCTGTGTTGCCATTATTAACCTTTCATCCTTTGGTTTTAACTCACCTCTTCTTAACCGTTCCTGTGTCAAATCCTGATTAACAATGGGCTTGTTCCAGGAGATGTCTCTACTTGCCACTATATTTATGGCTTTTTCACATTTGTTTCCTTCTCATCTGATCCATCTCCTTATATTCTTTAATTTGTTTTTAACACATTTAGTTGCCGCCTAATTTTTTTCCACTTCTGATTAGATTTTCATTCCTGCATGCCACCTAAATGCTTCTTCTAAACTAATTAAAGATGTTATCTTGACGTCTACTCCTCATGTTGTAAAACTTTCACTATGTTTGTATCTGATGAGGTCAGCAGATATGTATGCAGTCCCACAACTGCAGATCTATACATGTAATCAATTTTGAGATGGCTCATACTTCCTTCAGAACATGGAATATATAATCTTTGCATACACTGATTTTTATATATCATTTGATAAGCGTGAAACATTTTTCTTGTTTTTTCTGTCCATCTGATCCAATATCTTTTGGGACCAGTCAATCATACCAAAACTGTAAGTTAAAACAGGAAGAAGAAAAAGTGGTTTATACCTTGGACTGCATTCCTAGATGTCAAGGCTGCATTGAATATTAGTTTTAGTCTTCTGAAATATTTCTTACTGTATTTTATTTATTTGTTAATCTCTATTGCCAATCCTAAATACTTATACACTCCTCCCTGATCAAGTTCCTTAATATCACATTCCTGTCCTAGATTGATATTTCATTGGTACTGCAAATTTCTGCTTTAAATCTGCTTTAAACATTGCTTCTACACATTTTCAATAGAAATGTCATTATTTTATCATCCGAGAAATTTTTAACCACTTGCAGTTGTACTTTCAATTCCTCTTCTGTTGAACTATACTGTTTTAAGTCATCCACACGAAGTAGATGAGAGATATTAAAACAACGTTGTTTTCTGGAAGCCAAATTATAACCAAGACCAAATCTGTTAAGTAAACAGCTTAATGGCTTAAGGGCAAGACAAAAATAACAGCAGTGACAAAGAATCACCATGGAATACCCCCACTGAATTTTTATCCCTGGGGAAGTAATTTGCCCTTTGTCATGGCTTTATTGCAACGTGGTATGCCTCTGTTTCGTAGTCACTGTAATATAATTGATCAAGGCAGGATGTATCTTATACATCTGTAAGCACTCCTTTATCCATGAATGTGGGATGCTGTCAAATGCTTTTTTTTTTTTTTTCTGTAATCTGTCATGCCATACTTAGATTCTTCCCCTTTTAACAATTCCCCATTATGGCTTTATTTAACAACACATGATCCTTTGTTCCACATGACTTTCTTTTGTTACATTTTTGTTCGATTGCCATAATTGAGTTTTCTTCTAAATGCCTATAAAGGCTGTCAGCATGAATTCCTGCATAAAGTTTATATATTGTTGTAAGTAAAGTTATTTGTCTATAGCTTTTAGGATGGCTTACAAGTTCACTCTTAAGGAGGTGCATCAGTTTTTCCTGTTGTTGACCAGGCTGGCGTTTGCTCGAGGTGCACATATTAATAGTTCTTACTCAAGGCTAAATCTTCATGTAAAGATGTTAATACTTTTATCCATAAGTTAGGTATTGCATCTGGGCCTGAGGTTATTCAGTTAGGAGCTTTTCTTAATTTTGTTTCAATTTCTCTGGCCGTTATTTCATCCCCTTTCATATCCTGTACTGTTCCTTTTACTTCTTCTATCCTTTCAGCATCTTTTTTATGTTCCACAGTTCACCAGATCCAAACATAGTGAAAGTTTTTAAACATGAAGACAACAAATCTACGATGACTTTCCTGCTTGGCTTAGTAGAAGCATATTGAAGTAAATTGGGAATGGAAACTATACCAGAAGCAAAAAATCAGGCCGCAGCTGAATGTGCCAAAAACAAATGAAAAAATTCAAGGAAAAGGATCAGATGAGAATGCAAGAAATGTGGAAAATGCATAAATATATTTGCAAATATAGAAAACTCCTGGAACAACCTCATGTTGATCAGGATTTAATGCTAGAATGGTTAAGGAGAGGCAAATTTAAACCAAAGATGAAAAATTAGTATTGGCAGCCCAGGATAGTGGACTACAAACACGCTGGTTTACAAAATCCATTGAACATGTCAGAGAAACAGACAAATGCAGGTTTTGTAAAACAGAGTTGGAAACGGTCGCACATCTTGTTGCTAGGTGTGATAACACTAAATGGTAGAAGGCCTGTATACTGAAAGGAATAATAATGTGGCAAGACTGTTGCAACTGGGTTTGCACAAACATTACAATACTGAAGCAGCTGAGAAGTATTGGAAACATAAGCCACAAAGCATTATATAGAACAAAGAAGTTTAAATCATAAGGGATCCCCCATTAACAACAGTTCAAAAATCGATGAAAGAAAACTATATATAGTAGTGCATGAAAAGAAGAAAAAAGTAGAATTGATGATTGAAATGATCATACCTAGTGATTATGGTATCTTACGTATAGAGAGACACAAAGTCATAAAATACCAGGATTTGCAGGCAAAAACAAGGGCAATGTGGAAGGAGGATACCCATACAGTTCCAATAGCAGTAGGAGAAATGGTTCTCATAAAAATAATGTACAGTCTTGTTTAGATATGCTACCAATATATGTAATTCTGTATGATTTGCAGAAGGAGTCAGTTCTGGGCACACTGTGGGTGCTGCGAAGAGCACATCTGGCTAACATCAAAGACTGAAACAATACTAATTTCATGAACTTTAATCATACTTTAACTTAGGAAAGGGGTCCATCCCCATCATGGTATTAGAAAACCAAAGGACATGGAGAAATTAAACTGAGTTAAAACATAAGGAGTCCCAATGGAAGGATGATGAAATCAGAAGAAAAGGAGAGTAGTACTGCAGGAACTGAAGGCATCCTCAAGTCTGGGTGAGTACCTTCACTTGGCGGACACTGTTTTCACAAAATCCCACCAAAAAGACACTGATATATAAATTGTTTTTATATACAATGTATCATGGAAAGACGTAGACTAATGAATAAAAACGACAGCTGGAGGTACAAGGCCCAGGAAAAAAGTGCCCAATCCTGTTGTGCTTATATTGGGCATTGCATGAATCATTGATCTTAATCAGAAGTGAGGTCTTACCAGTGTAAAAACCCTCCGGGTAAATGCATTTAGCAATATCGATCACATTGCTAGTTGATCATTGACACTATCATATCAGAAAAAAGGTTATTTATGGAATGTTTGCACTGCTTGCAGATTCCATAGCCCTAAGCTTATTTTTACTGTTTTGCAATGGTGACATGAATCTTTCTAACACGGATTCAAAATAGACTTTTAAAGTATGTCTTCGTTCCCTGTTAACTAACTTCAGTGTAGGGCCAACAATTTAGATAATATTTCATTGCCTCTTAACTGATTCCAATGACTATGACTAATTGTCTTTATTTGTTGAAAATCCACAATGCGTGAACTATTCATAGCTGTCAGAAATCTCTCACTGTTAAATGTATAGCCATTACTAATTATTACTAAACAAAGAACCGCAGCTTAGGCAATTCATGTAAATCACTCCTCTCTTTGTGACTGAACCTCATCTAGGGCATATTTGTTCATAAAATGTGGGTAATCCCCCTCTGAAAACAGCTCAGTGAGTTCCTTAGTTTTACCAAGGATGACCACATCCTCAGAGGTGATGTGTGAACTCCTCACCAGCTGCCTCTTTACCAAAATATTTTTAACATGTGTGGGTATACGCTTTCATATTGGTAAATACACTTTCCTACTGACTTTCTACTTAAAATATTCATATAACATCTGAATTTGTCACAACTTTTGTAAACAGTGACATCTAAATAAATATGTTCTTAATAATCAAAACAAACATAAGAAAAGTAGTTAATACATTGAGAAATTCATGAACTCTAAGATGTTGTGGTGCACATTACTTAGGAAGAAACAGTCATCAAATATAAAAACTTTATAATTAAATAAAAGCTTCAAATAACAAAATAATGATATGCTGATGTACCCATGGGCCATACCAGTACTGGTAAATATTTATACTAGTGACTAACTCATTTGTTAAGAACAGTTCTCAAACCTAAAGAACTGAGTTACACTTATGTGCCTAGAAGCACACTTAGCATCCTAACATCTATGTTTCCTATGTTAGTATAGTGAGCAAGATGCATTGTAGGCATGTCTAAAACAATATCTAAGGTACAGAAGTATTTTACACATGTAAACATGTCTAAAACAATATCTAAGGTACAGACGTATATAGTTACTCATGTAAACATGTCTAAAACAATATCTAAGGTACATAAGTATTTAGTTACACATGTAAACATATCTAAAACCATCTAAGGTACAGAAGTATTTAGTTACATATGTAAACATGTCTAAAACAATATCTAAGGCACATGTAAACATGTCTAAAACAATATCTAAGGTACAGAAGTATTTAGTTACATGTCAACATGTCTAAAACAATATCTAAGGTACAGAAATATTTAGTTACACATGTAAACATGTCTAAAACAATATCTAAGGTACAGAAGTATTTAGTTACACATTTAAAGATGTCTAAAACAATATATAAGGTACATACGTATTTAGTTACACATGTAAACATGTCTAAAACAATATCTAAGGTACAGAAGTATTTAGTTACACATGTAAACATGTCTAAAACAATATCTAAGGTACAGAAGTATTTAGTTACACATGTAAACATGTCTAAAACAATATGTAAGGTACAGAAGTATTTAGTTACACATCTAAACATGTCTAAAACATTATGTAAGGTACAGAAGTATTTAGTTACACATGTAAACATGTCTAAAACAATATCTAAGGTACAGAAGTATTTAGTTACACATGTAAACATGTCTAAAACAATATCTAAGGTACAGAAGTATTTAGTTACACATGTAAACATGTCTAAAACAATATCTAAGGTACATAAGTATTTAATTACACATGTAAACATGTCTAAAACAATATCTAAAGCACAGAAGTATTTAGTTACACATGTAAGCATGTCTAAAACAATATCTAAGGTACAGAAGTATTTTACACATGTAAACATGTCTAAAACAATATCTAAGGTACAGAAGTATTTAGTTACACATGTAAACATGTCTAAAACAATATCTAAGGTACAGAAGTATTTAGTTACACATGTAAACTTGTCTAAAACAATATCTAAGGTACAGAAGTATTTAGTTACACACGTAAACATGTCTAAAACAATATCTAAAGTACAGAAGTATTTAGTTACACATGTAAACATGTCTAAAACAATATCTAAGGTACAGAAGTATTTAGTTACACATGTAAACATGTCTAAAACAATATCTAAGGTACAGAAGTATTTAATTACACATGTAAGCATGTCTAAAACAATATATGTTGGTATTTAATTACACAGGATGAAATGTGTCTGGTAATATGTTTTACATTTATTTAATTTTGTTACTAAATGCTGACATCATGGTTTATCAACACTTAGGTAAAAGATGATGATTGAATACCTTGTTTTAAAGTATAATATGCCTACATTTGTAACAGGAAAGACTATTAGTGCTGGAGATGAGGGATTCATACTGATTAAACACAGTGTCATGGATCTTGAGGTACACAATGCTCATAATGCCTACAACTGCACTAATTATGTTTCACTGCAGAAGTAAATGGCAAACTCCTACCTATGGTGGGAATCTGTAGACCACCAAGGGCAAAAGGAGACCACCAAGGGCAAAAGGAGTGTGAATTAAAAGAGATTTTACATTTCATGTATGTGATTAACTTACATTCAGATCTAACTCTGAGTAGCTCTGTCATACATGATAAAGTTAAATCAAAAGTTCAACATCTTTGAAGTGAATTTTCACACAATTTTTCAGGGAAAGACATGAAGAAAATGACTATCAGAGAGAATACATAGATATCTTATATATCCCTAAAAGTGCTGTAAACCAAAATATGAGCTGTTACCACTATTATTAGGTAGTGCTCATCTAGTTATAAAAACAGGAGTGAACTTTCCATTCCTGACCCTGTGTGAAAAGGAACGGGAGGTGAGACACAGATTTATTATGGATTACAGGAAATCCAGAAGTTATGTAAAAAGGATACCATGGAATACTATGTTCAATAAATAAGATATACATGAAATGAAAGACATACTAAAATAAGGAGTTGGGCTTTTTTAGCCAAAAGGCAAATTGCATCTGTAAGGAGTAAGAAACATTATATTTAAAATAAGCAACAATATAATGCATTTAATTAGGAAAAGAAACAAAGTCTTTATGAAGTGAAAAGAAATTTGACAGGAAGCAGAAAAGGGGTGAATCCAGTGGATAAAGAAATGCAGAGTTAAAAGAGAAGAGCAAGAGTATGAAGAGAAGCTAACTGAAGATATGAAAGGCAAAAATACATTTTATATTACTTAAGCAAAGGAGGGAATACGCTGACTGTACAAAGTATGAGTTATGAGGATGGTGCTGTCAGTGATAGAGCAAGGAACCTGTATACAAATCATTTAGGTTTTTTTTGGGGGGGCAGTTATCAATATGGGGGTGGGGGTGAAGGTTAAAATAACAAAAAAAGCTGACCTTAGAAGATCAATCTTAATAGGATACTGAGTAGTCTTGATTATAAAAAAATAGGAAATTACTTGTTCACAATGACTTTAAAAATAGCAGTTAGTGTATCCCTTGTAGTTGATATTTTCAGAAATGTTATGAGAAAGCAGAAATCCTCAGTGACTAGACATCCACAATAATAAGGGGTCATATAAAAGTTGGACTCTTATAAGCCAACTAGCTAATTATTAAACACAGACATAATCCTGGAATATATATATATATATATATATATATATATATATATATATATATATATATATATATATATAGATCATTTATGGCATGAAACTAATATTTTATAGTAATGTAATGTAACTTCAGGCTGTGGATGTGATATGCATAGCTATGTAGCTCATCAACTATTAACTGGAAAACTGTTTAGGTTAGATGCATCTCAGCTTGCAAAAATGGATTTGTGAATGGTTTACAGACTTGACCAGGCAGGCTGAAATAGGTATATCAGGGATCGGTACTTACTCCATACCTACTCGGTCTCTGTTTCATGGATTTGAGCATTTCCTACAATATCTATAAAATTGTTTATACCAACACTCACACAAACTAGGCAGAATTGTAATTTCCATGAAAAGAGAATAAAACCTTGAAAAATTACTTAGACAATCTCAACAATTATGCCAAATCCAAAAATATATCATCAACAAGGATATGACAAAACAAATGTACTTTGTTAGAATAAAATCTGGTAAGTGTTGAAATGTATTAAATATAGATAGTCTGTTAATATTTTAAAAGACCTTGGTATCATGGCAGACAAGAGTGTATACTTCATAGATTTATAGATTGTTACTAGGCTAATGGCCTGAGGAGCCTTTCTAAGCCTCACCAAGTTTTCCCAAAAGAATAATGATGTCCTGTATCCAAATAGGACATTGAGGGCCAGGCCTTTATAAGCTACCTCTGTCCATAAGTGACATGGGTATCAGACCTACTGTAAACTTCCTATTTCCCATCTACTGGTCTAGGTTGCACGTAAATTTGGTAATAGCTGAACTCTGCTTCACAGCCTGTCCCATAGGAGAAGCAGTCTCAAGGACACAAATCTGTCTCCCCAGCATGTTCTGTTTAAGTCACCAACAAAATTCAGGTCCTTAGATCTTGTATTTCTCTACTGTTTGACTTATGAATAAGCAGGGGATTCATAAGTCTGGGGTTTGTGGGTGCCTTGTACACTAGTCATATGTCCCTCAGCAATCTATAGGAGGCCAAGTAGAGGGAAAGGACTTTAAGGTGCTCTGCATAAGGCAAGTTTGTTAAGCCTTGTATTCTTTTTGCAAGGAACTTCTGAGGTCACTCTAGTTGCTGCATATGCCTGGTCGGGTACATACCAAAGGGAGCACTGTACTCTGTGATTGGTATGGTAAGGGCAGAGTACAGTGGGATAATGACCGCTTTGAACCTAGACAGCATACCTTTACTTATAAGTTACACAACATAAAAGGATTTCCGCATCGCTGTGGCCATGTGGGGCTTGAAGGTAAGGCTACTTTCTATGTGAGTACCCAGATCCCTGACCACTGGGTCGACTGTTAGAGGTGTATTATCAACATGGTAATTAGCCCAGGATGGTTGAGTTCCCAAATGCACCAATTACGCATTTCTTAGCATTGAGATCAAGACCATGATTTTGGCACTGTTTTAGTCAGAAACAGACAGTTTGAAGAATGCTAGTGTCTGTAAGGGAGTCAATGATAACCCCAGCTTGCAATCATCGGCAATCGTGGTCAGCCATAAACCTTTAGTTTTTTGCTTCCACTTCAGTGAAGTCAATAGCAAAAAGGAGCAGGCCTAGTAGTGACTGGCCTCTTTGTGCAGGTGGTCTCACCTATTATGACCTCCTGGGTCCTATCAGTGAGCCAGTTGGCTATCCAGCAGATGATAAAAAGGTTTATACCTAATTTAGTGTTCTTGTGTTTAATGCCTGAGTGGGGTTTTATATAAAACGCCTTGGTCAGGTTGAGGCAAGCTGTGTGCACAGTCTTGGTGACGCTCTCAAAGAAGTCCAGCAGACAGAACAGACATGACTTTCCTTTAACAAAGTTGAACTGTGATGGGTCCAGTGTTTGCAGGTTACCTGTGTCCTTATTTATCATGTCCATGATGATTCTTTCCTTGGCCTTACATATGAGGTTTGTCAGACTTATGGGCCTGTAGTTACCTGGATAGGTGGTTGGACCTCCTTTGTGCAGGAAAATGACTATAGCTATCTTCCATTCCTCGGGCACAAAACCTGACTGCAGGCTTCAGTTGAAAAGTGATTCAAGTGGCCCAGACCAGAGAGGTCATGCTTCATGCTATTTAGTAAGCATTCTGAGATGTTATCATGAAGATTGATGCAGTGGTTTTGACCCTGAAAAGTGCATCTTAAGGGATTAAGGTATTTACTTTGAACTGCTGGGGGAGTGTGGGTAGTGTAGAACTCATGAGTGTTTACATGAACTTTGTTGTAATGTTCATAGGTAAGTACTAGGCTAGCTTCCTTTGTTAGCCATTTTAAGCCTAGCTAACATCCCTTGGTGAGCATCGAACCCTGTACATTTTGTGTGTGAGGTAAACATCTTATCCATTATTCAAAACCCCATCCCTTTAAGTACTGGGATGGTTCATAGGTTCAGACAAGTACTAGGCTAGCTGCTCTTGCAGACCATTTTAAACCTGAACAATTTCCCTTCAAATATAAGAATCAAACCCTCTACCTTGTTTCTGTGACATAAATAACTAACCATTATGCCAATGAACAGATAGTGCATATCAAAAACTTAGTAAATGTATGTCATGAATTAGAAGGATGCTTCATAAGATATATCAAACCAAGAAATACAAATACCATGAAAGGTGCTTTTTGTAGTTTGATTAGATTGTAATTAGAACAGAATAGTACTTTTTGGGCACTATTTTCAAAAAAACATCAAAGCACACTAGAGGCAGAATAAATAAATTTGCAAAGTTAATTAAAGAAGTGGATAGATTGGTTTATGACAGAGAGATAAGTCACTTGGAGTTATGTTCAGTAAAGTACACTGGCAGATAACACAGCGATTCCTCTGGTATAGAACTTGGTTCTCTCAACCTTCATTTGCCTAATTTGTGACCTTCAGCAAGTCATTTTTACAAACTTTGGGACAGTTGGGAATGTGGGCTCCTTAATGGGCTTCTGGAATGCACACAAAATAACTACTTATGAACTTACAACCCATTCTTAGCGGTGATCTTATTCAAATTTATAAGGCTGCTAAAGATGCTTTCATGGGAGAATGTTTAGATCTGTGTAAAGAGCTAAATATGTCAGAAATCAAGTTAATAAGAACCATGTTCAAAATGGTCAGAACATTAGTTGTTGTTGCACTACGAGAATGAATAAGAGTGAGATCATTAAACTATATACTGACAATAGCAAAAAACAACAAGAGGAGAAGCTTATCAACAACAACAACAACAAGCAGTGAGTCCAGTAAAACAGTAAATTCACAATATATACAACATGAAACAATGAATCAATTAAACAATCAACTAATTAAAAAATATATATTATACATTTAAAGTCACAGTTCTAAATAAGACTTTGCCAATTACATTCTCTATTCAAACCAAAAGGGCATAAAGTACCATATTTCATGATTAAAATGGACTCTTTCTGTCTCAATATATTCTTTTGATATTCTATATTATTATAATAAAGAGGTACATGTTCCAATATGGTAACTTTTATGCAACCAATGTTGCCAGTGTGTACAGAATTAAAATGTTCAGCAATAGGGCTGACTCACTGCTTGTTCTTGTTGTTGTTGATATATATTGACAATAGTAATACCGTCATCACATTGATTTATTTAACTTATGTAATTGTGGGAATTAAAAGTTCAATGAAACCTCTGACTACATTAGCAACTTAGCTTGACTACATTAAGAATGTAGCTGCTTTTTTACATTTAAAATACAGCCAAGAGTTTTAGCACAGTCTTAGACATGGAAATCATGGTGAACAAGGATGAAAAAAGGTTAGTAATAAAGGTAAACAGAAAGAATATGTCAAGCAATTTTTTTACACAACATTTCACATCCTAATTAGACAAAAAACATTAGAAAATATTTAATAGTCACTGTAAACAGAAATGCTGCTAGAAAAGATTTTTTAAACCAGAAAAAGAATACAAAAGATGATTCAGAAAAGGGGTTACCCCCCTCCCCCCAAAGAGGTTATGGTATAAGATGTCAATGTAATACAAAAGTTTAAAAAACACAAAGAAAAAATCCTCATAAAAGTAGGGCAAATTAAGAGTTTCAATAAGGTGGGGCAAATACACTACACCTTGGTTGATATTAGACTGTACAGTAAGAAAAAGTATATGAGAGAGACAAGAACTAGCTGATACTAAAACCTAAGGAAAAAAAAGCATTTGCTGAGTAATAAAGTTTCTTTCTTGATGGTGTAGAGGTTTCTTTTTTTGTTTTATAAGAGTCTGGTACAGAGCCAATATCATGCAGAGAAGGCTGCTAAGTGCTAAGCTATATCTATATCTATATATATATATATATATATATATATATATATATATATATATATATATATATATATATATATATATATATATATATATATATATATATATATATATATATTTGTAACTAAAAACTAAAGTACTCATTTGGAAGACAGGTTTTTGTGGGTGTATAAAACAGAGAATGCAAAGATGAGAAAATGCTCATTTGAGTGAATCACACATTACTAAATTTATTTTATATAGTGTAGGTAAACAGGAGTGTGCAGGAACATTAATGTTTCAATGAAAAAGTTGTGGTTGTGAAGATGTGCAAGACTGCGTTATAGCAGCTGTGTATGTGCAAGTGTTTTAAGAGGACAGATTCAGTGTTGTGCATATCTTATTTTGTGTCTGTTTTGCATCCTTTTAGTCTTGTGTAGTGGTACTGTCAGAGGAAAGGGTTTTAATAACTTAATGTTCACTGTTAGAATTAGGAGCATGATTAGGGTAATGGTTAGGGTTAAGATTTGCACACATGAATTTATGTCAATGATATTGCACACATTTCCACATTTCTTAAAGGTGCTAAGGCTGTTTGGCAAATACAATTTTATGTCAGTCTCAGATCTTAGATTTAGCTATATTGTTTATAAGTTATTCATCTCCCCTATTACGAAAATAGCCTCAGACAGCCCCCTAGATTAATATAGCAATAACCCACGCCTGGGTGTGGGTAATGCAGGATTTACCCACGGTTGGCGTGGTTTGGTCCCGAGGGTGAAGCCCGAGGGACCAAACAAAGACAACCATGGGTAATCCGCATTACCCACACCCAGAAGTGGTTATTGCTATATCTATGACATTATTTAAGAAAAGAAATAATTACTTTTCTTAAATAATGGCATTGTATAATGCCTCTTTGCTGCCCTTCCGCAGCTGGCTGGTATCCGCAGCAGTTCTGATGTACTGCGCATGCCTACGCAGTACATCAGAGCTGTGGCCAAAAGCAACGGAGAAAGCAAGATCTCCGTTGCTTTTTACTGTTTTGCTATGTTAAATGGGTTTAACATAGCGAGATAGCTTTAAAATAAGCAACAGAGATCTCCATTGCTTATTTTAAAGCTGTCTCGCTATGCCATTAAACCCATTTAACATAGCGAGACAGGTTTAAAAAAAAGCAACGGAGAAAGCAAGATCTCCGTTGCTTTTTACACACTGTGTCACTATGTTAAAGGAGTTTAACATAGCGAGACAGCTTTAAAAACTGCAACGGAGATCTCCGTTGCTTTTTTAAACCTGTGTCGCTATGTTAAACTCTTTTAACATAGCGAGACAGTGTTTTAAAAGAGACTTTTACTAATGGAAAAAGTCCGGGCGACCGGACCTTTTTCCATTAGTATAAGTCGATTTACAACGTGCATGCTGGCCAATCAGCGTGCACATTTTGGAATATTAATGGGGGGTCATGGTATAATTTGAGATATTCGCCCTTCATATATACTCTGCACACCTCTTCATATCTTTTCTCTCTGTAAACAGATGCTGTTTTTTCCATTGCACTTCACATTCCTCATTGTAAGCCTACTTGTCAGATTAGCATTTAGTAGGTAGTGAGTCCAGCTATGTTATTTGGGTTGGAGACGGTGGCATTGACAAAAAGGCAGGAGTCAGAGCTGGATATGGCAGAGTTAAAGATGTTAAGATTTGCACTGGGTGTGACGAGGATGGACAGGATTAGAAATCAGTATATTAGAGGATCAGCTCCAGTTGGAAGGTTTGGAGACAAAGCCAGAGAGGCGAGATTGCGTTGGTTTGGACATGTGCTGAGGAGGGATGATGGGTATATTGGGAAAAGGATGCTAAGGATGGAGCTGCCAGGGAAGAGGAAAAGAGGAAGGCCTAAGATGAGGTTTATGGACATGGGGAGAGAGGACATGCAGGTGGTTGGTGTGACAGAGAAAGATGCAGAGGACAGGAAGAAATGGAAACAGATGATCTGCTGTGCCGACCCCTAATGGGAACAGGCAAAAGAGAAGAAGAAGGAGTTAAAATTATGCTCCTTTCCCCAAACATGCCATGTTTTATTTGGACAGAACATAACAGACTTGAGTAGTTAAAATTTTTGTAATGTTTTAATGACTTCCTGCAGACTGTACTTGGCATATATTTAACAAACACTGTGATACAACAACAAAGGAGAAGACCTGTTTTTTTTTCTAGTATCTTTCATTTTGTATAAGAATTTGCTTTTTCTTCTGTTTACACAAACTTTTGGCTGGGCAGATGACATGCATTTTGTGTTATCAAGTATTTTCTTTTCTAGCTCCTGGTGTAGGAAGAGCCTCTCTAAAGACCATGTTTTCTGTTTCTCCTGGGTGCCTTGGGCAATCTTTTATAGGACACTACAAAACATGGGCTGAAAATCTTTTCCTTGTATGTGGTTATCCCAAGCACCTGCAAAAACTGGGAAACATATTGGATCAGTGTGCTTCCTTACTGAACTGCTTTAGTCTAAATGTACTGCACTCCACATCAAAGAGTAATGTTGATACCATGAGATCTGAATAAAAAGATACATGAACAGCATGGTGACTCAGTGGGAAGCTCTCCATCTAGAAACTCCATATACAAGGTTTCATCCTAACCTCGTGTACCTGGCTGTTTGGAATTTTCAAGTTTTTTTCTGTGTCTGTATGAATGATCTCCTGGAGCACTTGTCTCTAGCCTCCTTTAATTTCCTAAACACATGCTGGTTGCCTACTCTGCGATTTCTCTTGCATTGTACGGTATTGTGTTGAGGGCAGAATGTGTTTCAGTATGTGATTCTTTATATGCTCTGTAGTAATCAGTGGTTGTGGGTGAAAAGTGTCTGGGAACCAACCGCCCCATATACTTGGTAAAAATAGTTATAAAAATAAGTTAAATAAATTTAAATGTGTTTTTGCCCTTCCTCTTTTCTCAAATATTACTGAAAGGCATTCTTCAAATAAGGTGTTGATAATGGGTGCCTTGAATGCACATATCCGGACAAACAGAACAGGATATAAGGACTGCCTGAGTACACTTGGGTGGAGCAACAGGAAAAAAGAAGAAGTCATTCTAGACTTCTGTGTGGCAAATGGCTTGATACCAAACATAGTTCAGAAAGAGAGACAATTACAAGATCACATAGAAGAGTGGCCAACATGCAACACAGGTGGACTTCCTCCAAGTAAGGAAAGAGCACTGGGGGTAGAATCAGCGATTACAAAGTAATCCTTAGTGTAACAATCAGCCACAGCATAAATCAATGGTTGCCACAATGCAGTGACAAAGATACTGGGTAAGACAGGGGAGAAATGCCTCTTGAGGGTACTCATAACAGAGAGGTGAGAAAGGCATATCCTACATGACTGGAGAATAAGCGTACTAGTGCCATGTTTAAGAACAAAGGGGGACATTCACAACTGTGGGCAGTACAGAGGTATCAGACTTCTGCCACATTGCATGAAAGTTCTGGAGAATGTGATTGATAAATGAATATGCAGATCAGTAGAAAGTAAGCTGGGAGATGAGCAGTTCACATTCAGACCAGGATTCAGCACAACTGACCTGATGTTTCCAGTGAGACATATAGCTGAGAAGAAACTAGAGATGAGGAAAGGCTTGGAGAAAGCTTGACAAGATCCCGAAAAAGCTGATATGGGCAGTTCTGAGGTGGTTCAAATTCCCAGAAACATTGGTAGAATTGCTGCAAGCTATGTACAAGGACTCAATGACTCAAAGATGAGCAGTGTTTGGCCTTCCAGAGGGGTTTCCAGTGGGAGAGGATGTGTATCAGGGTTCAGCTCTGAGCCCACTGATTTTCATACTGGTGATGGACTACATTAGCCATGGCTAGGAGTGAAGGATCAGCAAAGTTCCTGTATGCAGACGATGTGACATTAAAGGCAGACTCTGAGCAAGAACTTCAGCAAAGGATAGGGGGCACATGGGATGAAACTGACTACAGATAGGACAGTTGTAATGGCAGCAAGTGGGCAAATCAGGGCAAATCAGATGAAGCTGAGAATTGAAATAGTAGGGAAAATAGTGGAACAGGTTACGGCTTCAAGTATATGGGAGGGATATTCGAGAAGAAGGGAAAGCTGAATGAGGATGTCAAAGCAAGAATCAGGAGGGCTGCAGCCAAGTGGCACAGAGTGACAGGTGTAGTACATGACAAAAGCATGCAAAAGAATCTGAAGTAAGGTTTATAAAACAGTGTTGAGACCAGTACTGCTGTAAGGTACAGAAACCAGGGCAGTAAAGGCACAGCAGTTCAGGAAGCTAGATATGATGGAGTTGAAGTGCCTGAGATGGGTGGTAGGATGCACACTGTGGAACAGACAATGAAATGAGGGCATATAGTAAGAGCAGAAGCCAAAGTAGCTCCAGTTGCAGAAAAGGTCAAAAAGAACAGATTATGGTGGTTCAGGCACATGTGCAGGAAAACATAAGACAATCTGGTGAAGAAGATTTGGGACAGACAGGAAGAAGGCTAGAGGAAACAAGTGCATTCAGCAAAGAATGTGATTGGTCACCTATAAAATACCTCCCGCTTGACGAAGCAACAAACTACTTTAACTCAAAATTCTTAACAATCCTTAACCACCATGCACCAAAGTCTTCCATCAAAATTAAATCTAAAGCCGTCCCATGGCTTACAAAAAAAAAAAACAGGCAGAAAATTCAACAGAGAAATAAAGTTTGGGCACTATGGAGAACAACTAATAACCCCGTAGACCAACAACAATTCAGGCAAAAAAGAAATGAGACTAAGAAAGCTATACTTGAAGATAAAAAATTACTTCCACCTCCAACATACCAACCAAAACAATCCACAAAAGTTCTGGGCTAGCATAAACAGACTACTTCAACAAGGCCAATCCGCAACACCACCCCCTATAGGATCAAATTCTGACAATCCAAAGCAAACTGCTAATGCTTTTAATACCTTCTTCACTGAGACCATCCAAATACTTGCTAATCAACTAACAGCTGATAGCTTTGCCCTTCCAACCAATGCTACTAACTCTCTCCCAACTCTAAACCTGCAACCTGTCCCAACTTCCCTCATCTGCAACCTCTCAAGTAAACTAAAACCTACTACCCCCTCAGCTGACCAGCTACCTGCTGAATACCTGCAAAAGGCAGCCAAAGTCATAGCTTATCCTGTATCACTGCTGATAAATAGAACCATACAAGAAAGCACTATTCCCACCATCTGGAAAATCTCCTACATTATCCCCCTGCACAAGATTGGAAACTCCAGAGAATATTCTAACTATTGTCCCATAGCTCTACTTTCCCCATTAGCTAAAATAATGGAAAAGTGCATCCACAGACAGTTACTAGACCACCTACTCCAGAACAATTTACTGGCCAAAACTCAACATGGCTTCAGGCCTTTCCACAGTACAACAACTGCACTCCTATCCTTCACTGACAGCATCAATAAAAAACGTAATAACAATCTTCTCTCTTCAGCACTTTTCATCGACCTTTCAAAAGCATTTAACATGGTCAACCACCACTTACTTCTCAATATTCTAAAATCCTTCTGTCTGGACACAAAGACTATAAAATGGTTCCAGTCCTACCTTGATAATAGACAGCAGGCAGTGCTATGGGACAACAACCTCTCATCCCATCTCCCAGTTACCCTAGGTGTTCCTCAGGGCTCTATATTGGGCCCCCCCCTTTTCTCAATATTTATCAATGACCTCAACCTAGCTATTCCTTTAACTAATTGTGTACAATACGTAGATGATTCGACAATAATCTGCTCAGCTAAATCTCAATCCTAACTACAGACTCTAACTCAGACAATGTTCAATTAAACAGAAAATTGGTGTCTACAATGATGCCTCCTCTTGAACCCCCAAAAAAACACACTCCTCATCTTCACTCCTACCCGTAAATCACTCCCAATGAACTTTTCAGTCTTATCCAATAATGGTACACTCATATATCCCGATCCAACAACTAAATTTCTAGGGGTAACCATTGATAATAACCTGAACTTTGAAACCCATATCAACAATACCATAAAAACTGTCAACAGGAAACTAGGCTCCCCCTATAGGATAAAGCCCTTTCTCTCCCCACTAACCAGAACCACTATTGCCTATTCCCACTTTATCTCCATGCTTCTTTATGCTTCTTCCATATATACTAACTTGTCAAAAAATAACCTTAACAAGCTAACCAACGCTTACAGCAGCATTGCCAGATTTGCTACTGCTTCCTCCTTTAGGATCCATCACTGCCATAATCTGAAACAATTAGGCTGGTTAGAGCTTCTGAATCAGATTCACTTTAAACAACTCACCATTGCGCACAAAACCCTTTTTCAACCTACCAATACCCCAATACTTGCTAGTCTCATTACCCAATATAAGAACCTTTCAACTTTACGCTCATCTAATTAACTATTAGTATCAACATGTAAATCTAATACCATGGCAGGAGATGCTCTGTTCTCAAATGAGGTTGGAAAGTATTGGAACCAACTCCCCCATGAACTTACATCACTGTCTTCATTTACACTTTTTAAACACAATCTGAAACTCTATCTTAAAACCCATTGGTTATGTCCCTCTACAAATCCAGACTAATCTCATACTA